>NW_012151729.1:1471259-1475738 GCF_000956105.1 Propithecus coquereli
AAAAAAAAAGGCCAATTTAAACAGCATAGCAGTACAAGTAACTCTCATTGTACTTATTAAAGGAAATCTAATTTTCTCATAAAATTATGTAAACAGAGTAACATAAGTAAGAATTGCCACCTTTTCCATGGATTTAGAAGCTTATAAAAAAACCTCATCATCACGTAATGTGGAAAGATGGTACCATACATATTTATGCAAAGTACAAACACATCTTAAATAAAATCATTAATCTGACCGAAATATAACAAAATGCTATTCATCTTATAAGAATTTTGTAAAATATTGAAGATAATGGAAAAAAATGAATCTTAATTAAGGGGGGGAGATACATACACATTAAGTCTTGCCCTTCTTTTTCTCCTAATAGAGCCAAAGCAGTTAACAAAGGGTTACCAAACATTCCAATAAATTCGATTTGTGTTCTTCACTGGCAATATAATTTTCTAAATTTTAAAAAAAATTAATATCTAACAGTACTTACCATGTGCTAGGGAAGTGTTCTGATCAAATTTATTAGTGCATTTAATCTCTGCAACAACCCCGAGGGTTGTTATGACAACTACTTTAGAGATTAGCAAACTAAGGGCCAGGGGGGTTAAAGAACTTGCTCCACAAGTCACCATACTGAGTAATGGAAGAGGAATACAAATCAAGGCCATCTGACTGCTACGAATAGAAGCTCTGACCCACTATGCCACATTACGACATGGTAATCAGTCTATATAAGCTATTTCTGTTCTCACAAAAATTTACTGAAAAGAGTATAGCTTCCATCAATACAGTGAAAGGAACAGTGGCCACTAGACCTAATACATACTGAATGATGGATTTATCTACAAAGCATACTGGACATTTCTGGGTTCAGAATTCGGTGGTCTTAATGGGATAACCACCGTTCTCATTTCTGAGTTTCATAGGGGATGCTTCACAAAAAAAGAAAAAAAAAAAAAGTGTTCAAACAATTTTAAAGATAACACATATTTGCAGATTATAAGGCTCACATAATATGACAACATTATACTTCGCAATATACCCATTAACACTCTGGAGAACATCGTTGATTTATAACATTCCTATTATATGGTTCAAAATGTGTAGTTTTAATTTACAGGGACAGAAAGTGGTTGCCAGAGGCTGGGGAGAGAGGGTATGAGAAGTGACTGCTTAATGGGTGAAGGGCTTACTTTTAATGAAAATGTTCTGGAATTAGACAGAGGTGATGGCTGCCCAACAATGTGGTCTACCTGTCATTAAACTGTACAATTTAAAATGGCTAATTTTATGTTATGTGAATTTTACCTCAAAAAAAAGTATAGCTTCTAAAGATCCCATACCCATCTCAGTAAACTGTTATTATTTATACCCTTGCTCTTCTCTACTACTACACAACATAGTTTTTGGCTAATGAAAGGTATAGGGGAAGCAAAGGGCTCTTTAGAGCTTCACAGTAAGATTTCCATTCTTCAAATCTATGTTATAACGTATACAGTAAGAATATTATAAACAAATATGGTTCCAAGTAGGGTAACTACATAATTTATCTTCCAAACCCAGACAATCTACAGAATTAAAGGAGAGGGTCTTAATAGTTATACTCAGACAACAGCTATATACCAAGACTACCCCAGGCAAACTGGCTCTCATCTTAGGTAAAAGTAACATTGTATTTCATCTCCTTTACACCAGAAGCCACCACCAAGGAAAGAAATTTACATAAACTTCAGTGCACTGATAACTACTAGTTATTACATTTTCATCATTCACTTATTCAAAAAGTAAGTTTGTTATTCTAAACCCCCAGGCAAGTTTTTAAGTCTTTAATAATGGCTGAATATGATGGAATAAATTACCTAAATATGTGAGAATAAATGTCATGTTACATGATGGAGACACGAATTTAAGGATGAATACATTCTAAAGAACCAAGATATACCTATTAAAAAAAAAAAAAACGAAAAACTGCTTACCCTGTTGCTAAGGACCTTCTGAACAGGCTCAGAATCATCGAACACAACAAAACCAAAATTGGGTAATTTCCCACCACTGTTAATGCGCAGCTCCACCACATTCCCATAACCTGCAAGTAAAACAGATTCTCAGCTAACTACTTAGAACGTTTCCTTGAAACATTAAATGTACACCATTAAATAAATACACTTTATAAGTGACTACTGAGCCCTTGAAATGTAGCTAGTCTGAATTAAGATGTGCCAAAAGTGTAAAATACTTGCTGGATTTCAAAGACTTAGTAAAAAAAAAATGTAAAATCTCTTATAATAGTCTTACATGTTGAAATCGTAATGCTTCAGATACACTGGGTTAAACAAAATGTTATTAAATTCTCCAATTTCTTCTTACTCTTTCATAACTACTAGAAAATTAAAGATTACAGACGTGCAATAGATGAATTTAGTGTTCGAAACTCAATCACCTACTTTGAAAGAAATCTTTAAGCTCTGATTTGTCCACCTCATGAGGCAGGTTGCCAATGAAGAGTTGGTGACTGTCAGGGTGTCTCACAATTCTTCGGGGTTCAACATCACCTTGCTCACCAGCCTCACGAACTTAACAGGAGACAAAAACAGCAGTGAAATACAAGATAAAGATGACAACTCTCAGTGACTGCTCCCATTCAGTGGTTTTCCCTCTACCTTACACAGAGGTAATTCTATCAATAGTTGTTTTTTAAACATAAATACACAAATATAAACCACCTCCCCCAAATAAGCTCTCATCTCAGAATCCCCCAAACTAGAGAAATCACCCTTCTGAGCTCTTACTTGGCCTGGGGCCTCTCTGGGGAGGAATATTTATTCGTTGTTCTCGAACTCTTTGATCCCTCTGAGGTCTCTGTGGTGGAATCTGAGATTCAGGCTTAGACTCCGGACGAGGCTGAAAGATTTATAAGTTAACTCTTATGTAAAAACAAGGCAGGCTTACTTTCTTATGAAGTTTATTAGCTAATAAAGTTTAAATTAGAAAATGATAATTTCCTTATCAAAAAAAAAAAATCATTTAAAACCATACCTTTCTCCTCTGCCCTAAATATCTGTTTCTACATTCTCTAAGCCTCTGCTGAATCACATTACCAAAATGCACAAGTAAATTTGCCTAATGTACATGTTTTATTAGAACCTTACCTGTGAAGCTGGTACTTTAACAACATGAGGTGGTATCCCAGTAACCGGAACAGCTCCACTGGGTGGAAGGTTCTTACTGGTCACAGATGCCCAAGAAAAAGTCTAAGGGAACACCACCAACATTACATGATTATCCCACATATCAAAACAGTATAAAAGCTACTAACTCTTGATTTCTTATACATAATATATGCATCATATTCTCATAGGTGGGATGGAGTATAAGTATCTTTGAGAGCCCTTTCTTTCACCTACTCGAAATCTAGTACTAAAATTCCTTGTGACTGATGAATCAAGTATCAGCCAAATATGAGAGGTTTAGGGTCAAGAAAGCTATTTTTAGTCAATTTCAAGTTTGTAAATCAAAGAAAATTCTCTCCTTAAAAACAAACTCAGCTCTCCCTCCTATGATTCGCCCAATCTGTGGAACAAACACTGACCCAATTATACCAGTCTTAGAATCATCAATAACACCTTTCCAATCCATTTAAAAAAACCGCAAAAGAACCAGGCCAGGCATGGTGGCTTATACCTGTAACCCTAGTGATTTGGGAGGCTGAGACGGAAGGATGGCTTAAGGCCACGAATTTGAGACAAGCCTGGGCAAAAGAGCAAGACCCCATCTCTAAAAAAAATTAGCCAGGTAGTATAACTCAGGAGCCTAAGGCAGGAGGATCACTCAAGCCCAGGAGTTCAAGGCTACAGTGAGCTGTGATTGTGTCGCTGTACTCCAGCATGGGCGACAGAGCAAACCTCATCTCAAAAACAACAAAGAATTGCCAGAACTTGTTATTCTGCCTAATTATCTCTTCTTCACCTCCACTGGTGCAACTCTAAGCCAGGCCATCATCATCTCTCACTGTAACTACCAGAAGAGCCACCTAACTGGTCATCCATTCTCAATCCAGCCAATCTACTTTTCTACCTGCAAGCTAAAGCCATTTCAATGTTTCTCTTTCCCACTTACCTATTAGCTGCCAGAGGGCAAGAGCCCTATCTGTTTTACCAATATAATATCCACACCTAGAACAGTGCCTAGCACAGAGCAGGTACTTGAATTAACTGAACAAATGACATTATAAAAAATCCTGACCCTGCAAATACAGCACTAAAAAAAAGAAAAAAAAAATTCCTTTCCAGAGCATCAAATGTAAAGATTCTGAGTTCAGTGAACATATCACCCTGATGGGTGAATAACTGTGAAAAACTCCAAAACTTGAAATCAGGTAGTCCAGCTAGAAAAGTAGTCAGTTATTGCAGTAGTTTGCTTCTACTTTTACTGTAAAGCTACCCTTAATTATACTTCATGGAAAAAGTCTATTCTGCCATGTTATTT
>NW_012151729.1:1488833-1489587 GCF_000956105.1 Propithecus coquereli
GTAAGTTATTGTACTATTCTCACAATTGTTCTGTAAGTGTGAAATTTCAAAAAAAGTTTTAAGATATGCATTACCTTTCATTGTTTCTTTTTTATATATATTTGACAATACAGAACAAATCATTCCTACACATACCTCAGGAGCAAGGACAAATGTCTGCATGAATCTCCTCAAAGCCTGGTTGTTATTCGAGAGAAGCCCCATCACCTGGACCACCACACCATCATTCAGAGTGGCATGAGCATCAACATGGCGAATCTTGGTGTGGCAGTTGGTGAAGTTTTGTGACATCACTTTCCTATGGATTTCCTAACAAATCAAGGCAAGAGTTAATGCCTAAAACTTTACACATCTCCAACTTTAAAAAACCTTCTAACACAGCATAGGTGAAGACAACATGCATGCTTAAACTACAAAATACGCAGACTCTATTTTGTCTTTCTACTCTATTCTCAGCAACCACACTGGAGTCTCTTATAATAATTGTCCTGAATACACTTTTTTAAATCAAAAGTATAGTTTATTATATCTCAAACAAGCAGTACAGTTAATCAAAGTATGCACCTAAACTTTTGACACACTGTTGCCATTTTTTCTTTTTTAAATTTTATTTCAGAGTATTAGGGGGGGTACAAAACATTTTGGTTACATAAATTGCTTTTGTACACTTTGAGTCAAAGTTATTATAAGTGTGCCTATCACCCAGACAGTGTGCATTGTACCCATTAGGTGTGAATTTACTCATCCCCTCCTC
>NW_012151729.1:1489637-1491721 GCF_000956105.1 Propithecus coquereli
ACTCAAATATTACCAGTTTGGAGAAAATTCTCCCTAGGCCTCTGTGTTTCTGCACATCTTTCACATCTACCCTTCCCTCCAGACTATCTTTCAAAAACATCTAACGGGACCTCCAGAGCAGAGGGTAGGCATGTTCAGTGCCCATTATACAATAAAAGATTTGGGTTCCCTCAATTCAGTGTTCCACATTTTTAACACAATCTATAGCAATACAAGTAACCATCTGTCCTTCTCCATGGTATCCTGTAGGAACTGTGGCAAAACTGCTACTACTGTTGCCATAATAACCTGTCCACTTCTGACCCAGAAGTCTTAGGTCTTCTATTAACACCCATGAAGTAAGCTAACCTGTTTAACTTCAAGTAGGGTAAAATCCCAGATCCTTCATAGGTCTTGACAATTATCATTAATAGTTATTAATGAACACAGATTATAATAAAATACTGGAGAAACCCACAGTCTCTTAAGGTCAGTCTGATGCCATCTGATGCCATTAGGAAAATTTAGACAAGTTAACTTACAGGATTTCACAACTTACCCTCCTGAGGCTCAGTGACAAAGCCACCAAAGACCTCATCTTGGTATCTGAAGATATCATTGTGAACGTAGAACTTATTTGCAACAGAGCCCTGCAATGCCAACAAAAAGTTTTAATTTACTCAACAGAGTTTCAAAAAGCCAAATTACTCTACAACACTGGTTCTCAACTGTGGGCAAGTCTACCACCAGGGGACATTTGGCAAAGACTGCAGACATTTCAGTTTTCCCAACAGGGGAGTGCAATGACAACAACTGAGGGTAGAGATGCTGCTTAATATCCCACAATGCAAAAGACAAGCCCCCACTACAAAGAATTGGTCGACCCAAAGCGTCGACAGTGCCAAAACTGAAAAGCCCTGCTCTACAATATGGTTGTAAAAAGACTACACTCACATGTATTTTGTTTGCTGAAAACATTTATCCTCACCACCAAATGGATATCTAAAAATTGACAAAACTGTAAGTATATAAGATGCCACAGCCCACACCTCAAATCATCAGTAGATAATCATACTCCTAACTTCAGCAGATATTTAAAATTCCCTAAATCTGTATCGAAGAATATTAATACAAGTACTCAAGGGTAGTATAGCTGAAAAAGTCTGCTCACACTAGGTGTTAAGACACATAGTCCAAATCCAACTGTGTCATTTACTAATTATTCAATTTCTAAGGCTGTTTCTTACCAGTAAAAAGAGTGACATCAACATATACCTCAATTCTTTCTGAATAAATGAGACAGTTTAAAGAAAAAAGAGGAATTATAATTAAACCTATAATTGACAATCATACTCCATGTGATTCTTTGCATATTTATAAGTCTACCAAGCCTTTTTTTTTCCTTTTCTTCCTTTTCTTTTTTTTTTTCTTTTTTTTAGGAGATGGGGTTTCACTCTGTCGCTCAGGCTCAAGCACAGTGTCACAATCATTGCTCACTGTAGCCCTAAATGCTGGGCTCAAGCAATTCTCCTGCTTCAGCCTCCTGAGTAGCAGGACTATAGGCATGTGCCACCATGCTCAGCTATTTTTCTTCTTCCCTGGACTAGAGAGGGTAGGGTCCCAATATTCTGCCCAGGCTGGTAATGCAACTCCTGGCCTCAAGCAATCCTCCTGCCTCAGTTGCCGGGATTTCAGGAGTGAATGAGTCTTTACACTTTAATCTAAGCCTTCTTCTAGGAATCATGACTATAATGACTTCATGTAGTTTTTCAAATAGAGAGCTATTTTATATTCAAATAATAAAAAGATAAGGGTTTTAGGTTCACTATCCTAAACAGAAAATTATTTTAAGATTAATGACAGAGAAAACAATTAATTATTCAGCAAGTTCTTATTGAACCACTTTTTTGTGCTTAAGTAGATAGGCTTCCTGACCTTGTTTAGTCTGGACCAATCTGGAAGAAGGCACAAACGCAGTTATTCAACATAAACTTGTGGCCCTTCCATGGTAAGAATAACTAAAAAGAACCAGGCCTCCTTGAAGGAACAGCTGATTCCAGAATTGAGGCTGGCAGGGACAGTAAATGAGCCTGGGACAAAGTTAC
>NW_012151729.1:1501787-1503077 GCF_000956105.1 Propithecus coquereli
AAAAAAAAAAAAAAAAAAGAGAGGGAGATTTTCCATCTTCAGAACAATGCCAAATCCTGTACTGAAAACAAATTTATAAATTTTCCTTTACACTTAATAATCATGTGGCATCCAACATGTAAGCTGATCCAAACATAAAGGAAAAAATAATCTGGTCCAGCAAATCCACATTTTGAAACCTCTATTCTAACAAGTCCACATTAATAGAGTTTTGTATAATGCAACATTTTCTGTAAAAGGAAACAGTTAAAGCAATCTATATACCCATCATTAGAAGATAAAAGTTTGATACATCTCCCTAAAATAAAAAATTTGGTGGCCATTGAAATGAACGTGATACATGTACGACCCCAAATCAAGTAAAATAAAAAAGCTAAAAGTATATTAAAAACATCTTTGCATACACAGAAAAATTTTTAGTGCAGTATTACTACATACTTCCATAAATTGTCTTATACATCTGTGTTCTAATAGTAAGCATGCATCATTTCTACTAAAAATGTACTCCAGTTTTTAAAAGCACATCCACACAAACGTATGTTATTACAGGAATAGTCATGGATCTTCTTCGGCACATTCTCGGCCAATAATACATGATTACACCTTTACATTTTCAGGCGTTATTTTCTGATGATGTGTAAGTTTAGGTAACTTCAGTCTAACTTTTTAAATAATAGTTATTCTTTTTAAAATTCTTATTTAATTTTAACAGCCATTATTTATTGGCACTTACGCACAAAGAACTATATTATACAACAACCCTACAAGGCACATGATAAATGGGAGTACCTCAAGGGTAAGTGCCCACATACTAAAAAGTAGCATTAGATAACGCAGGAGCAATGTGTCTCACCTATGTAGCATGTCTGGGGCCTGGTTCAGCAGCGTATAATACTGTCTCACAAATTCCCGCCCGACCAGCAGGGGACTAGGCTTCTCCATCACCATTGCTTTGGTCAAGTCAACCTGGAAAAAGAAAGTCAAATATGTCCAACCTGAAAGATCAAACACAGGGGAAAAGACTGAATCATTTAGCTAAAACCAACTTAAGAGACAAGATCACGTCTGCAATTCTTGGTTTAAAAAAAGGAATAAACATAAGAACAAACAAACCTCACACTGCTTGAGATTTTACACATTCAAATTTATTGCAATCATATAAACATACAGAGGGGGAAATCACTATGAAGAATTCATCATTATCCCCAATATTCAATTTTCTTAAAACTGGATATAAGAACCTCGAAGATATGTATTTCCAACATGCATCCTACCATAATTTTCTTAAGT
>NW_012151729.1:1505352-1505803 GCF_000956105.1 Propithecus coquereli
TTGCCCAGGTTTTCCTTCATGAGGCCCCGGGCTCAAAACTACCCTGAGTTAAATACAACTCACATGGCAGTTAATGTGTTAAAGGGAGCCTTCATAATAAAGAAACTGGAGGGAAAAAACAATATATCAATTCCGACCTTTGAACTCTTGTTACACTT
This sequence comes from Propithecus coquereli, assembly GCF_000956105.1. Taxonomy (NCBI): domain Eukaryota; kingdom Metazoa; phylum Chordata; class Mammalia; order Primates; family Indriidae; genus Propithecus; species Propithecus coquereli. Next base: position 1,505,511 of record NW_012151729.1, read on the forward strand.
GCTTCTCTTTAGTACTACCTGCTCTTCTTCCCCAGATCATGCCAAAACACATCATTATTATTACATCAACCTAACTGCACCCTTTGATACTGCCAAAAAGACTTGTTATAAATTTCTAAATAACATTTTATGAAATACTACGGCTCACATTTAATCTTCCTATGCAAAATGATGAAAATCCTCTAAGTTATATATCAAAGGCAAGAAAACTTTAAATCTATATTTGATCTCTAGAACTTCTTTTCCTGTTGAGGTTACCTTGGATAATTCAAATGAAAAGAATTTTTTAAAAG
>NW_012151729.1:1509915-1512162 GCF_000956105.1 Propithecus coquereli
CAAGTTTATGTCATCTGTTTACAAGATGAATCGTCCATCCAGAATGGCAGACCACCTCAATCTATGGCACATATCAAGCAACTGAACTTTTTCTTATAAAGTCATGATTCTCTCTGCTTCTTGGGAGCACTTCCAGCATGACTAGTGACACTTTGTATGGGTCCCATGATGTTATTCAAAGTTTACAAGAGGACCCATACCTTGAGCTAAACATGACGAAAAATACAGGAGAATCAAGAGAGCTCCCTTTTTACTGCAGTATCCAACTTACTGGAGAGATGAGCTGCTCATTCAGAAATGATTAGCATCACACAGTTTTAAGCAGATACGCACAACACTGAGCTCAATGCGACAGGCGATGGCTATGAAATTACTCTACTAAGGTACGCACTAGTTAATTTTATGCAGTTATGATTTAATACTGCATCTTTAGGTTGATTTACATTTCTCTCGACTGCAAATGGTGCCAGGTAGACTTTAAGCATTTGTGTAAGTTTTGATAAATTTTAACTTTGTATGAGAGATTTGCGTGTATCTTAGTAAGAAATGATAAAACACACTAGCATCTACATATATTCTATGCATCCATCACATGCCTTTTTCTTAATCTTTTTGGTATTTCCAGGCTGCACACGAGGTTCATTTATGAGTTTTTTTCAAATTATCACAAATCTCAAAAAAATTTTCCAATGTATTTATTGAAAAAACTCCACATAAATGTACCTGAGCAGCTCAAACCTGTGTTATTCAAAGGTCAATTATACTACATTAACTTTCAAATTTCCCACTTGATCCCAAGTTTCTAGACTACATAGCAACTCTAAAGAAATTCGTCATAGGCATTTTGGGAGGTGGTCACTGAGAACCTGGCAGCTGAGGATATAATGGTTGAAGGCTTGAAGAAAAACTCAGATTTGGAAGAGGAGGAGGAAGAGAAGTGGGACTGGAGTCCAGCAAGCCTTCGGAGCTACCAGGAAGCCCTGCTCCACATCTCCCTAGACAAAATCCAGTGCAGCCTGGGCCCCTAAGCACCCAGCCTCCCAGGCATGTCATCATCCACAACACCCTCCAGCAGCTCCCAAGCCACACCTCACCTGGCTCCCGCCCCCACCCTGCCCTCCAAGCCCCTCTTCCTGTGTGAGGAAGATCCCCCGATTATTAAAACTTCAGGCAATACTAAACACTGGCAAGCAAGTAGGAAAAGAACCTGCAAAGCCTGCAAAACTGCTGAAGATGAGTCTGCACAGTGGAGAACAATTTTGCAGTTATCTAATGAAATCAAAAATGCTCTGATGAATAATCTCCCCTGGGCCTCCGGAATGAAGTGCCACCCCAACGTGCTAGGGTCTTCATAGAGGCTATGAGCCCCGGGTATTTTGAGGACTCTGGTCTGGATGACTTCTTTCTGCACACCGACACGCATGCAGTGAAAAAGGAGCCCGCACCAGCCCCGCCAGAGTCTCCTCACAACCTCTCCTGTGCCCCAGGATCCTGGGAGTGGAATGAACTAGATCACATCATGGAAATCATCCCGGGGTCCTAAAATTTTGTTGGAGGGGATCACTCCTCCGGTCAGCTTCAGTATGCTGGATTCCTGGATATAACTGTGTGTTTTGGTGGGGCTCTAAGCAGTGACTATGGCCTCCTTTCCTCTTGTTTCAGGGTTCCACAACTGTCTTGCATGTGTGTGTCTGGTTACCACAGCCTTCCTTATGTGAAGGCAAGGTCTTTCTGAATTAATGTATCTGTTCCAAATGCCTTAATGAAACTTTTTCTAGGAGTCTAATTTTCCACTTACACATTCCTACTGACTTTCCCTCCAGTCCACACTTCCCTTGTGACCACTGGGGCCTTAGGGAAGACAAAGGATAGACCTGCAACAGGATGACGGGGATATGCTGCCAGGTTGCTATGGAAACCCAGGCTCTGCCTCTTGCACCTTGAGGCAGTGGGAGGGGTTGGTCTCCTCCCCTCAGGCTGAACCCCACTTCCTTGGCAGGACCCTAGTCCCAGAGACCTGATTCATAACCGGGTTGGGCCACACGCAATAGGGTGGAAACCAAACCGCTCCATGCCACATTTAAAAGAAAGGCAGGGTTTGTGGTGGCTTTTTTTTAATTGTTTGTGATTTTTAATAAAAGTATTTTGGAAGGGGAAAAAAATTCCCCAAAAATAATTTGGCTGAAGTTAACAAAAAAATGTTAAGAATATTTCCTTTAAGCCTAAAGAACTATGAGCATTTACATT
>NW_012151729.1:1521542-1527647 GCF_000956105.1 Propithecus coquereli
AACATTACCAAAATCTCCTAATGTTCACTTAGTAGACTGTCAGCTGAGAATAGCAAGCTGAGTGTGAATTAAATAAAGAACAAAGAACTGCCCACTTTTCTACCTGTTAGAAGAGGTACAAAAGCTCAGACTGAAAAGTACCGAGCTCCAACAAAAGTAATCTATGACTTGTTTGGGAAGTTGGGAGGCCCATGGGCCTTGTCACAATTTGCTTCAATTCACTTGTTCTTGATAAATGAATGCCTAAGTGACCAGCTGAGGTACCAATTTGTGAAATAATCACAATTTTCAGATTTCTACCCACCTGATAACCATTTTCCCGAGGCCAAGAACAGTTCTTTAACATTTAAAGTAGAAGCTAACAAATTTTCCCTCAATAATGCATATAGTAATTTCATTCTGACATATTTTACCTCAAACAGTAATAAAATTAGCTAGATTCAAACTTAACAGTTTAAATGTAGGTCATTACAGTGTTTTAACACTTGATAACTTAAATTGCTCATCTTTAAGACTTAAGTTAAAATGCTAATTTGCAAGTAACTGGAATTGCTACACAAGCCAAGTTCCAAGCAAAACAATGTTTCATTATAAAGCTGTTATTTATGGCAACACCAACCAAGGTAAGAACTTGTCCATACAATATTTTAATCCTTTAGCTACTTTCAGTTAAGAAGTATCCAGGAAAGTACTTGGTAAATAGAAACACAAATATTAAACTTCCTCATACTTTTTAATTTCTTTACAAGTATGTGCATTATGTGCTCCTTCTGACTGCAAAAATCCCTTAAAGGACTGATTCTAAAAAGCATCTGTACAAAAATATACAATACAGCAAAATAAATGTCTTTAAAATAGTTGAAAGCTATTTAATTCAAAAGAGCTAGTCCCAAAACTTTTATTGTAGTTTTGTCTCAAGTAGACATTTGTGATGTAAAGTTAATGATCTGAATCTATAACATTTATTTCATTAAGCCAAGGCGTATACTGGCTTTAAACTACGCAAAAATACTAAAATACTACTAGAAAAATATAAACTCAAGTCCTTGAAGGTAAGAAAGGCATCTTCTATGTTTTTGCATATACACAGGAGTGTAGCAGAGTAAATGCTAAATAAATAACTAAACCTAGCCAGACTTTCATCCACATGCGAAATCCCATCTGACACAAGTGTATTTTCCAATACATATCAAACACGAGTAATTCACGTAGCGTGATAAGCTCCACAGAGGTCAAATTTATACTGTAACTGGGCGCGAACCTTTTTCCATTACAATTTCATATTTTTATTTTTCTGAGCCTCTCCTTTTCACAGGTCAAGTTCATATTTTAACTCACAGTTGCTGGTGAGGTCTGAAACTCATCACTCTGGACCTCATTTTCTTCAACTGGTAAGTTAATCTACTTAAAGGTCTTTCTCCAAAAGTCTGCTCCAATTTAAAAAAGAAAAAAGGAAAAAGATTCAAGCTCTAGCACCAGAGCCTAACTTCCCGCTGGCGGGAATTTCCCATCACCATGCTACGAGATTCAGACCTGATGAAGAACATAGTCCGTGTTCATTTGCGTGTACTCATTTTTTTCTCCGCTTTTTCCAGAAACTATTACGGCAGCACATCTATCAACTATCGGTACGAAGACACGTATGAAGGAAGCCCAAACCTTTTTCCTTTGTCACATGCCCACTTCCAACCTTAGTCCCCCTGGAAGCCCACAACTGGCCTAAGTGCAAATGCCGCTGCAATCTCCTCGGCAGCTGGCCTTTGGGGGCAGATGCTGCCCCAGGGACAAGTGCTCTTGGCGCAAAGGTGCCTTGGAGCCGCACATGGCGCTCCAGTAAAGAATGAAACAGGCTTGGGGGCCAGGAGCTTGAGGGCCTGGGTTCAAACAAATACCTGCCCCTTACCGTCTCCACCTGTGTGCCTTACGCCTTAGTCCGCTGTAGAATGAGAATAACCGTACCTACCTCTTTGCGTCGTTGTGAAAATTAAATGAGGGGCGGACAAGTTGCCCAGCACCGTGCCTGGCACACAGTGAGGGCTTAGAACAAACGTTAGTTATTATTACCACTAAGCATCCATGCAATCGCTGCTCCCTCTTCTCTCCCGGGAAAGCGAAGCAGCGGCACTTCTGCTCTGCGGGCCGGTAACACTCTTACCGTACTTTAGCGCTGGCCCTAACCCTAAATAAAAAGCCTCCTCCTGGTCCGCACTAAGCTGGAGCTCCTCGGCTAAGGGAGGAAAGGCTGGCGCGTGGCAGGGAGGAGGGACGGGCGGGAAAAGCTGACCAGTCGGCCCCGCGGGGCCCCCAGGCCCCCGAGATCGTCCTGGGGCCCGGGCGGCGGCCGCAGCTCGCTCCCGCCCCGCGTGGCCGTTGGACGCAGCACGCGCACGCGGCGGACACGGCCACGCGCTCCAGCCGGTGGGGGTGCAGGGGGCGGGAGCCGCCGCGCGCCCGTCCATCCGCCGCGCGCGCCTGCGGCCGTTGGGGCGGAGGGGGTGGGGGTTGGGGACGCGCCTCGCGCGGCCGCAGCTCGGACTTCTCTCTCTCCCAACCGCCCCAGCTCGTCCTCGTCCTCAGGCCGCGCCGCCCCGCCCACACCCCGGCGTACCTGCGCAAGAGAGCGGGAGAGGAACAAGCTTTGCTCCACTGCACTGAGGATGGCAGAAATCCCGCACGCAACTGCGTCCGCACACACGCGTGCTCCGCCGCCGGTCTATATAGCCGCGATTCAGCCTAACTTGTTGCGGCCAGGTCGGGCCAGCGGATGGCCAATCCCGACTGTGTCCTTTGGACTCTTCGAACAGCAATTGGGTACTGACTCAGGATGAAGGCGTGGCTCTTGATTGGCTTTGACTCATGCCTATGAGACTATCAGAATCTCGTTTCCCTAGTAACAGATTGGCACTAGGAGCGACCAATAGCTGGAAGGTAGCGTGGAAGGGAGGGTGGGCAGTTCCTTGACTGATACCCATAGTAGCAAATAAATATGTGGGACTGCTCTCATTCGTTAAAACGTCTTCACCTGGGCGGAGATCCGTTTTCCATGCAGGAGCGGTTGCTCCACAAGGTGGGGCCCGTGTACTTTGGGGAAGTAAACCCCAAGCAACTAGGAGGCGGGCGCCCAGGAGGCCAAGGAAGGCCTCGGCCAATCTCCACGCCGGAAGGAGCTGATTGACAGGGGGGTTGGACTGCTCCAAAGAGCCCGAACCCCAGGCCCGCCCGGCTTTCTGGGGCGGCGATGAGGCTGTCCAGGCTCCGGCTTCTGTCCTCTTTCCTTTCTTTCCCTGCGCTTATTAGGTCTGGCCCCTGAGGTCTCCTCTGCTGCCTTTTCCCCACGGTTTGGTAGCTGGGCAACCAAGTGGGAAAGTTTCCCGGGTTTTTCCCCTTCTTTTTATGACAACTTTTTAATTTCCATGGGGCAGCCTAAGGGCACTTGGTGGCTCTTATCATTAGTCAGCGCTATTGTTGGGCAACTGTGAAAGCCGAAGAGGAAAGTCGCTCCTGCAGCGAATGTGAGATCCTGTAAAGAGCCCACATGTGTAAACCACTGAGTGGAGAGCCGCATTTCGGCCGGTGCCTTTGAGTGCTGCTGCAGGCTGGCGGGTCGGCTCGGGGTGTTTCACGGGGCTTCTCTTTCGTGGTTGCTGAGGAACGGTGGTTGAGGCCTCCGTGCAACATCCTGTGCGTCACCACCTTTGTCATTCAGTTTTCCAATTGCTGTAGGTATGGGAGGCTTATTTCGCCTTTAAAAGGTAACTTGTCAAACTCTTTTACGGACGCCCCAGAGATCTGAAACGCCTGGGGGCTTAGTGGCGCCCCAGCCTGCTCGGGTCCACGTCGCTTAGTATATTGCTGGGCCCTCTGTTGGTCACCGTGAGCATTTTATGTGGAAATAGCTTAGGTTCCAACACGTTAGCATGGACACGCCCCGGGTTGTTCTCATTCCAGGCATGTGACCAGGCGGAGAATTTTGGAAATGAAGCACGTGGAGCGTCGCTGTTGGGGGGGAGAGAGGCCGAGCGGGCCGGCCCAGCCCGAGCTGGAGGGAGGAAAGGCGCCGGCAGCAGTCTGGTGGGACCCGCGCTGGGACTTGGGGAGGCCCAGGAGCGACGTGAAAGTCCCATGTGACCCCAAGTCCCCACTCCAGCATCGGCCCGCTCACCGGGCACCGGGGCTGAGGTCCAAGATGCTGTCACTGCTCGCGGTCACGCGTTCTCAGACAGGGGCGCTGTGCTGGGCCGGGAGCTCCCAGGCAACAGGCCCCTGAGCTCTCCCGAGGGAGCTCAGCCCGAATGAGAGACCCCACTAAAAGTTCTCCGGAGTAGGGAACGTCCAAGATCCGGTGAGCCATGCAAAGGAATTTGGACTTTATTCTGAGGGCAGTGGAGAGTCCCTGGAAGGTTTTTTTAACGGGCGGACTAAGATTTGCATTTTACAAAATGACTCTCCAAATTGAACTAATGAGAGCGGATTGGTGAAATTTTAAATTTACAGATCGGTAATTTAACTCAGGTCACATGTGATGGGGAACATGGCTACTCTTAATCACATTTGGAGGGGGTTTTAAGGGATACAGCTCTTTTTACTAGGGAATCTGGCAGTATTAATAAAATTGTGCAATCCCCAAAACAATAATGTAACTTCTTGGTTGCTAGCCACATTTGTTTACAAAGGCGTGTACCAAGGTGTTCACTGCAGCATTGTTGGAATACTTAAAATTGAAAACCTAGTCCTCAATTGGCAAATTGTTTAACGGTTATATGTACATAATATCGAATATTATGCAACAATTTAAATAAGAATGAGAACTATACAGATACAGATTGATCTCTAGTTGTTAATTGTATCGTTAATTGAAAAAAAAAATCACGTTCAGCAAAACATAAAAATTCCATAAGTTAAAGCAAGTATGCAAGTGCATGGGAAAAGTACGGTAGGGAAGTTGTAAATTTAAAACAACAGGCATTACCTCTAGGGAATCCAGTAGGTTAGGAGCGATTATATGTTCAAGAATTGTGTTTTGTAAAGAGAGGTAGAAAGAAGGAAAAGTAGGAAGAGGAAATGGATTACTAGAGGGAGAATGCAGGCAAGACCCTTTAAGTGGCTGTGGCTCTCTTCCAGAGAAGAGAGCAAGTTGGCTTCTTCCTGTGGTGGTTTCTCCAGGCACATTATAAACCTTCAGGCCCCAGATGCTGGATACTTAGTAATACTGTACTTAGCAAATGTTCAATGATTAACTTACCACTAATGAATTGTCTAGAGCAGCGATCCCCAACCTTTTTGGCAACAGGGACCAGTTTCACTGAAGACAGTTGTTTTTCCAGGGATGCGCGGGGGAGGGGGAACGGGGGGATGGAAGTGTTCGGGATGATTCAAGCATATCACACTTATTGTGCATCTTATTATTATTATTATTACATTGCAATATGTAATGAAATAATTACACAAACCTCTCTGCTAATGATAATCTGTATTTGCAGCTGCTCCCCAGTACTAGCATCACCGCCTCAGCTCCACCTCAGATCGTCAGCATTAGATTCTCATAAGAAGCGCAACCTAGATTCCTCGCATGCGCAGTTTACAATGGAGTTCGCGCTCCTATGAGAATCTCATTCCTCTGCTGATCTGACAGGAGGCGGAGCTCAGGCCGTGATGCGAATGAATGATGGGGAGCAGCTGTAAATACAGATGAAGCTTCGTGGCTCACCTCCTGCTGTGCAGCCTGGTTCCTAACAGGCCACTGACCAGTACCAGTCCACAGCCTGGGGGTTGGAGACCACAGGTCTAGAGCAGTAGTTCAGGAGGGATTTTGCCCCCAGGAGAAATAAGCCATTGTCACAACTGGGTAGAGGGCTACTGGGATCAAGCAGATAGAGGCCAGGGATGCACAAAAGAACCACCAACCCCCGCCCTCCCCCCACACACAGAATTATCCAGCCAAAAAGTCTCTAGTACTGAGGCTGAGAAACCCTTGTCTAGTCATCTAAGGGAGAATTCCCAGCCTCTTGCTGGTCTTTATCTCCGCTGCCAAGCAAAATCTGCAAATCCACATGGTGGCTCACACCTGTAATCCTAGCAGTCTGGGAGGCAGAGACCAGCCTGAGC
>NW_012151729.1:1527697-1529357 GCF_000956105.1 Propithecus coquereli
AAATAAAATCACCATTAGAACACCACAGCAATAACTGCAGGCCAGAATCCACTAACAGATGCTAAAACTTCCCAAGGAGGGAAGTTTTATTTGCATGGATTCGAAGTATCTCCTCCAAAATATTAATTAGCAGTAACTTTAATATATGTCCACAAATTTAGATTCTCCTCCCTCTCTAGAAAGTAGAGCCTAATTCCTCCCTCCCCTTGAGCATGGGCTGGACTTAGTGACTAACTTCTAATGAATACCATGGAAAGGAGAAAAACACTAACCTAACGAACACCACCATAACCAAATGATCAGGGTTAAATTCAACCAGGAATGATATTACATACCCCCAATATGATGTGATAAGGTTAAATCACTTCTGTGGCATTCTTCCCCAAAATCCATAGTCCATAACCTTAATCTAATCATAACATCAGACAAACCCAAATGAGATGTCAAGGTCATAAAAGGTAAAGAAAAGTCAGAAGCTGTCACAGATCAGAGGAGAATAAGGAGACATGAGTACTACATGCATCTTGGATTGGATCCTGGAACAGAAAAGGGACATTAATAGAAATAAAGCCCATCATTGATCTAACGGTATTTTATCAATGTTAATTTATTAGTTTTGATAACTGTACCAAGTTTGTATAAGATATTATAACATTAGAGAAGCTGGATAATGAGTATATAATACCTCTCTGTATTGCAACTCTCCTATAAATCTACAATTATCTCAAAAATACTAAGTTTTCCTGAAAGAAAAAAGCTTCAAGATTGGAAAACTTAACTATTTTTCTTAGCAGATCCCTGCCCCACCCAAAATTAAAAGCTAGCCCTTTAGGTTCATAATTAAGGATAAATCTATGTTCCTTCACATCAAAACAAAAAGGTATCTTGCAGTTAATACTAATGCTCATCTGGGAAACTTTTAAAAATATGAATTTCCTATCCTTTGAATCCCCTAAGACATAGGTGGATACACTCCAGGAAACCCTAAGGACATGGAGTCCACAAACTCGGGTGTAAGTGAGCACAGCCTACAGGCCTGTATCAACAGTATAGGGGAGAAGCCCTACAGTGAAGGGCAAGTAGATGCCACGATCACAACTTCCAGATTCAGAATCCAAGTTTTTTGAATAAAGAAATAGCTGGCTATATAATAACCCATTAGGTACCACATGCTTTACAAACCAGTTTAGAAAACTATTTGGGTTTCAGGGCTCTAGTTCTCTTTTTAGTAAAAATATGAGAATATCCAAGATGTCTGAAAGCATTTTTAAAATATGCAAAGGGCTGTAGAATACACGATGCTATTATATAGCCACATAATAATCACCAAAGATTACATCGCTACAAAGTAGATGTGCACACCATCCAGGAAGCCAGATTTCTTTCTCTGAATCATCTTTAATCTTTACTTTTTATTAAATACCTAAAACACAGCACACATGCTAAAAAGCTAAGCAATATTACAACATGAAAGACTGATCACCTGATAGAAGGGGGAATCCATCACTTAAAGTCATCTAATGACCTTATTTAAGAAGCCACAGCCCATGAGAGCAATTTTTTAAACTGCTTTCTGCCCTGTAAAACAGACTCTTTATTCTTCATGTGTGCACTAGTCCTAGCTCTTAACCGTATCACCTGGCTTGCAATTTATTAGCCT
>NW_012151729.1:1541037-1542772 GCF_000956105.1 Propithecus coquereli
GAGCCCAAGAGTTTGAGGTTGCTGTGAGCTAGGCTGACGCCACAGCACTCACTCTAGCCCGGGCAACACAGTGAGACTCTGTCTCAAAAAAAAATGTATATATATATATTACACAAAGATCCAAAGAGACCCTTTACTGGCTTAGAAATACATGCCTAATTGGATTCCTCCCTCCTTTGGCATTGACTGTCTGCAAACACAGCCCCTCCTCAAACTCTGTGGAGCACTGGCCATAAGCCAAGCACCTTGCTAATATTCTTTACAAAGGTGGTCCCATTTAGTGTTCACAACAACCCTATTTCCCATTTTCCAAGTATAGAAACAGGCTCAGAAAGGTTAGGCAACTTGCCCAAGGTCTCACAGCTAGGCCTAGAAACCAGGACTCTAACTTTAAGTCCGTGTTCTTTACCCATTCGTCAGGGAAAGAGGACATAGCCCTAAGTACAGAAAAGAGGCATAGTCTCCCCAGAAACCCCTGAAAGGCTAGGACGACTTCTTCATTCCCTCAGGCATGATGCAAGATAATATTGCACAGACAGATTTCAAAATGGTTTGAGAGTTCTGGAGTCCATAGCAAATTCTAGTAATCTGCAGCCAAAGCTCTGCAAGAGACTCTTTGGCAGCACACTCTGGTACTACACACAGACCTAGGAGTCCTCACTTCCTGGGGCTTAGATGAGGGACAAAACTTTAAGTCCAAATAACATAGCATGTACCAAGCATCTATTATGTGCCAGGCACGGCACTAGGCAAAGTTTTTCAGTTCATCCTCACAAATCTACATGAAGTATTAACTCAATTTTACAGATGTAGAAACTATGGCTGAGAAAGGTTAAATGACTGCCCCAAGATTATAGTGTGAAAGTGACAGAGCTGAGCTTCACAGTCAAGTTCGTATTGCTTCAAACTCAAAGCCCAATAAGGAAGAAAACAAGAATAAAATATATATATATAATAGCTCTCTAGGCCAGGCACAGTGGTTCACGCCTATAATCCTAGCACTTTGAGAGGCTGAGGCAGGAGGATTGCTCAAGGCTAGGAGTTCAAGACCAGCCTGAGCAAAAGCAAGACCCCATCTCTACTGAAAACAGAAAAATTAGCCAGGCTTGGTGGTGCACACCTGTAGTCCCAGCTACTGGGGACATTGAGGCAGGAGGATCACTGGAGCCCAGGAATTTGAGGTTGCAGTGAGCTATGATGACACCACTGCACTCTAGCCCAGAAGACAAAGCAAGACAAAGGAAGGGAGGGAGGGTGGGAGGGAGGAAGGAAGGGAGGGAGGAAGGAAAATAGCTCTCTAATCTTCAAACAGCTCATTTCAACAGATGGGAAAACCAAGGCAAAAAGAAGTTAAATAATTCTTCAGTCATCAAATTGTGAAAAATGATACTTTGCTAATATCAAATGTTGGCAAGCATGTGGAAAATAATTATTCTTGTATACTGCTAGTACAAAATATAAATTGGCATAGCCTTTCTGAGGGCAATTTGAAAGCATCTAGCCAGGTGTGGTGGCTTATGCCTATAATCTCAGCAACTTGGGAGGCTCAGGCAGGAGGATCTCTTGAGGTCAGAAGTTTGAGACAAGCCTGGGCAACACAGCAAGACCCCATCTCTAAAAAATTTAAAAACTAGCAGGGCATGGTGGCACAAACCTATAGTCCCAGCTACTTGGGAGGCTAAGGCAGGAGGATCACTTGAGCCCAGAAGTAAAATTTTAAATTTTAAATCTAATA
>NW_012151729.1:1544192-1553070 GCF_000956105.1 Propithecus coquereli
ATTTTTAAGCTTAAAATGTAGAATGTAAAATTCAGTGACATTAAATACATTCACAATGTTGCACAACCACACTCAGTGTTCTTAAATTCAGTCAACTAATCCAAAAATGTTTTGAATACTTTAGGAACTGGATAAAATGTGTTTGTAAGCCAGGTTCAGCCAATTGCAGCTCTGCATGACACCATGCTGCCTCTAGTTCATTTCAGGCTTATTTTTATGTAAATATATGTAATTTGTGTATATATTTATATAGGAACTATAAGTCAGTACATTTTCCTCTCCTCTTTGATAGATCCTCATTTGCCATCTCTAATGGGTCTCTATAATGTTGTCTTCTCATTAAATTGCTCTCTCTCTGTTTAACCTCCACCCCTCTCCAACCCCAATTCTCTAACCCATTCACTCTTCTGCCTTGGGTGCGTGGCCCTGTATACCACTGCCTTTCCTTTGGGAAGGATTTCCTTCTCTCGTTCCCACTCCCTCCCACTGTCATAGCAATTTTGCTATCCCCAGCCCAAGTGCACAGTTGTTTCCAGTGCTACCAAGATACTAAGCTGTACTTAAGGTTGCCAGCACCCTCTTTCCCTCCCTGCCCCCCATCCATCCTTCCTACTTTCCTTTGAGCTTTAGGAAATTCCCAACTGGTGGGTAGGAGGTGAAGGGTTAAGGGGTGAGTATTTTGCCAGTAGGGGAAGTACTCAGTGCCAGGCAGACCAGCAGAGGGCCTAGTAATTAGAAGGAAAGTTCTTTGATGCCTACCATGTGCCAAGCAATGTGCTAGGCAGTTTGCATACATTATCATATATATTCCAACAACACTGTAAAGTAGGTTTCTTGGAGGGAATCACGTGTCATGGTTTGCCCGGAATAGTCATGGTGTTTGCCTGTTGTCCTGGCAAAATTATTAACAGCATTCTCTTTCATTCTCAGAGGTTTGGATAAAAAATTGTATAGTCACCTTAACCATCTCCATTTTAACCACCTTAACCATATCCATGAGGATATTGAGGTTTAGAGAGATAAATTACTCTGCCCAAGGTCACACAGCTGGTAAATGATAGGGCTGAGATTCAAACTCTGTATGGCTCTGCTGTGGACTGAATTGTATCTCCAAAAATTCACATGTTGATGCCCTAATCCTCCAATATGTATTTGGAGACAGAACCTGTGAGGTGATAAAGGCTAAATGAGATCATTAAGAGTGGAGCCTCACATGTACTCACCATCAAATTGGTATTAACTGATCAACACATAAGTGCACATATAAGAATAACATCTATTGGATGTTGGGCAGGGGGGAGGGAGGAGGAGGGAGGAGGGGATGGGTGTATGCATACACAAAGAGTGCAATGCGCACCACCACCAGAAGGATGGACATATTTGAAACTCAGACTTAGCAGGGGAGGGAGGGACAAGGGCAACATACATCACCTAAACATCTGTACCCCCATAATATACTGAAATAAAATTTAAAAAAAAAAAGAATTTATTTAAGGAGAAAAAAAAAAAAGAGTGGGGCCTCAATCTGTCAGGGCTGGTGCCCTTATAAGAAGAGCCCAGGCCGGGCACAGCGGCTCACGCCTGTAATCCTAGCACTCTGGGAGGCCGAGGCGGGCAGATTGTTTGAGCTCAGGAGTTCGAAACCAGCCTGAGCAAGAGCGAGACCCCGTCTCTACTAAAAATAGAAAGAAATTAATCGGACAACTAAAAATATATAGAAAAAATTAGCCGGGCATGGTGGGGCATGCCTGTAGTCCCAGCTACTCGGGAGGCTGAGGCAGAAGGATCGCTTGAGCCCAGGAGTTTGAGGTTGCTGTGAGCTAGGCTGATGCCACGGCACTCACTCTAGCCCGGGCAACACAGTGAGACTCTGTCTCAAAAAAAAAAAAAAAGAAGAAGAGCTCAGTTTTTGTCATGTTAGGATGTGGAGAGAAGGTGGCTATCTGCAAGCCCAGGAAGAGAACCCGCGCCAATAACCGAATGGGCCAGCACCTTAATCTTGGACCTCTCCTTCAGAACTGTAGAGAATAAATTTCTGTGGTTTAAAGCCACCCAGTCTGTGGTATTTTGTTATCGTAGCCTGAGCAGACTAAGACAGGCTCTAATATACACGCCCCTTCCCTTCATCACGCTGGAGGTGGACCTCCATCCTGAGCTAGTGTTGAGCCAGCCACTGGTGCTAGCCTAGACATATCTACTTATCTCTTCCATTTGTATTTCTTGAACTTAGGCCAAGGGTGGATCCATTATCCTCCTTCTTAAACTAAAGTAGGCAGCTTATTGTCAATCCCCGTATCAGTCTGGGTCTGGTCAGAAACCACACTGTGATTTGAACAAGGAAAGTATAAAGATTATAATGAGATTGTAGTAAGGAGGGATTGATTAGTAAGAAGTAAAGAGGACTCTAAAGAATATAAGAATACCAAATATTAAAAAAGAGGAGGGGGAAGAGAAAGAAAAAAAGAATAGCAGATAGAAGGAACAGCCACTGTCCATAAGGCTAAGACAGACCAAGGAAGGGCCCTCCCCTCAAACCTGCGCCCTGGTCCCCAAGCTGAGATCCAGTCTTCAGCTGTGGCCCACTGAACAGCAGAGGAGTGGCTGTGGTGCTGTGCTGGCGGAACTTGCTAGACATCTGCCCTCTCGGCTGGAAACTTCCCTCTAGGATGCTGGAGAAAAGCTGTTCACAGAGAGGCATCTCACGGGAGGCACTCTGTACAAAACCACCCAACTGGGGTAGGGCCTGGGGGGAAGCTGCTGGCTGCTGGGTGCTGCCGTCCCTGTACACAGCGGAAGCCTGGTGCTGGGAAAGCCATCCTCAGATGCTGGGCTTGGGGACAACCACACACAGTGCAAGAGCCTGGTGGAGCCAGAAAAGAAAACCTTTCCTCCTCCCATGCCTCTCCAGAGCCTTACTGACAAAGCTTAACATCCTGCCAGTAGGCAAAGGGAAAAACATATATATTCAAAGGGTCTATATTCAAAGGATCCATTTTCAGAGCTGGCAAAAAGGATGAATTGGAGCTGAGAGACAATAAACCAACAACCAGTACACTTCCTCTAAAAGGAGACTATAGTTTTCCTCAGCCGGCGGATCCTGAAACCAGAGAAGGGAGGGGGACTAAAAAATGAGACTTGAAATTAAGGGGAGGTGTATCTAGGGTGAGGCTTAGAAATATGAGGTTTTTTAAAAAAAAATGTATCGAGAGCACGGTGCAAGGGGAGGCCACCTACGCAGCTGCCCTGAAATATGAGTTTTTAACACGCTCTCTAAGAAGTTCTGCAGATCTCTGAAATTACTATTTTAGAGTCCTTAGGTGGCAGGGTCCTGGCAGGGAATATCCAAAGACATAACCTCCCAGGTGCTTCATGTGTGTGCGTCTGTCGGCGTGTCTGAAGTTGCAGGTCTTGGCACGCCCGATTCTCTGCTAAGTGCCCTAGCGCAACCCTGTATCCATCTGTTTCCACTCACGGCTGGGGCCTCACGTCTTCTCCACATTGTTTCTCCATCTCTGTGTGCCTGCCCCGCAGTCGGATGGCTCTGCCTCCCAAGCCACGACCACCCTTGTCCTCCTTGTCTCGTACACGCTGAGCCCCGCGCCTGGAACACTGTTCGCCGTCGGCCCGTCTCCCTCCCAAACAGCCCACCTTCCTTCATCAGACGAATGCATACTCTTCCCCCTCAACTCAGATGACTACCTGCCACCGAAGCCCTTTCTCTTTGAGAACCGCCCCCCGGCCTGGGTCAGGGGCCCTTCCCCGCCGCCATCGCATAGCTCCGTTAACACTGCACTGTCATGCCTGCTTCCCGCGCGGCCTGCGCGGCGATGTCTTTGCCACCACTGCGTCTCCGATGCCTAGCGCGGTGCTGGCCCCTGGCTGGCATTCAGTAAATACTGACTGAGTGAATAAATACCGGGATTGTCCCTTTAGGGGAGGACCCATCTGTCCTGCTCACTGCGCTGCCCTAGCCTGGTGTTCCCTAACGCAAGCCCGAGCCGTCCTGCAAAAGGCCACGAGTCGAAGGAGGCCAGCGCGGCGCCCGGCTCACCTCCTCTGTCCGGCGGGGCTGGGCGTCGGGGCCTCGGGCCGGAAGGAGTCGCGCGGCCGCAGGGGCGGTGGGACCGGCCCGGCCGCCCGGAGGGGCGGGGCCTCGGCGCGCGCTCCCGGAAGCGCTGCCGCGCCCGCGCTCCCGGCCCGGAGAGGCGTTGCTGCAGCCACCGCCGCCGCCGCTACCTCCGCCGCCCCGGACATGCCGGTAAGTGGCCGCGCCGCTCCCGCCCGCGCAAGCCCGCGGTCTCCGGCTTGCGCCGAGCCTGCACAGCCGCTTGGCCAGCTGTTGCTCTTAGAGGGCTCAGGCCGCAGCCGGAGCTGCTATCGTCCCTCTACTTACTCCTCCCCATCCTAGCCCCCAGCTTTTGCGACCTTCCAGAAAATCGAATCCGAAGGGAGTTTAATCTAGGAGCCAGGCTTTGGAACGCCAGAGCTGCAACGCCCCCAGGGATTACAGACCCAAACCTTCCCAGCGTACATGGGGAAACTGAGACCCAGGGAGCGGGCAGAGTTGCTCAGGATGATCACGGAGTTGGCGAGCTGGAACTGGGACGCATAGTCCCTGCGCCTTCCACCTGGCTAACCCTGCGCGCAGATCTAGCCTGAAAGAGGGCCGCGAGGTGGTTCTGGGTGGTTCTGGGCAAGTGGGTGGACCTGGCTATTGCCTCATGGACAGGGCCAGGTTTTCAGAGGTTCGTGTTTTCCTGCCTACTCTGGCCTATTTTTCAGGTCAGCGCTGGGCGACATGGGTTGGAGAGGGTCAGTTTCTCAACCTGAACCCATGAACCCGAGAGGTTCAGCAACCACCCCGAAGACACCAGTTGTTCCCTGGCAGAGTTTGGGGAGTAGGGGTTAGTCTTGCTTTTGCAGCTCGCTCAGTCTTGTGGCATATAAGTCGTTGCTCATGGCCTCATTTTGAGATAAAAAAAAGAGATTTAAAAAAAAAAAATGTGAAAGCCCAGTAGTTTATTCAAGGTTGTGTTGGAAGTTGGGTAGAGCCAGGATTAAGCCCCTTATCTTCAAGCTCCCAGCCTCTCTTTTCTGACCACATGGGAAGTACCTGGCAAAAGCAGTCATACCAGTTTGGGAAGAAGCTCTGATCCCAATTGCATCCTGGTTGGAGTCATGTGGTGTTTAGCATTTTCCTCCAGGGTGCCTAGTTCGTGGCTCTGGGCCAAGTGGCTACCCAGAGGTAATCCACAGAAACCCTGTGTCTTAGCAGCTTATCTTTGGGGGGCTGACAGATGAGCCTGAGGCCTCCTGGGAAGAGACATGAACATCTCAGGTGACATTCCCCTTGGGTCTTGCCAGGTGCTGTGAGACAGCTCCTCAGACAACACAAACTATGGACAAGGAACCTGATAGAATCAGCCCTACCAGTTGAGCAAGTCCACCTGTGGCAATGTTAGAGGACAGCATTAATCACCCTGGGACTGGGAGCATGGAGGCCATCAGGCTTTTTGTCGGAGGTGACAGTGAGCAAAAGGCCAATTTGAGGATTGCTCTGTGTCCACTTCTGGGGATTTTGACAAACAAAAGATCCTCCTGAGCAGATGATCAGAATGAGGAAGGCACTTGGCACCATATCACGAGAAGAACAGCCAAAGGAAGGAGGGTATTCATCAGGGGACTGCCTCAAAACTGGAAGAGAAAGAGTGTGTTACCTGAGAGGTTTCTCATACAAATGCTTAAGAGCACAGGGCTTGGAATCCCAGAAACCTCTCTGAAAATCTGTGCCTGTTTGCCAACTGGGTGACCTCAGGCAAGTTGCCTTACCTCTCTGCCTTAATTTCCTCACCTGTAAAGTGAGAATAAAATATGCCAGTAAGATATGTAGCACAACCACTGACATACCTAGTCCCCAAGAAATGGTAGCTCTTATGTAGACCTAGGACAAGTGCGGTAGAACAATAGCCAGCCAGGTTGCAATCCCATTTTAACAAGGACCTCTGTGGTTAAGAGTTGAGGTTTTGGAGACAGTGTCCAATATTGACTTTGGAACTCACTATCTGTGTCACCCTGATTGAGTGACCTAACCTCTAAACCTCAGTATCATCTCTCATCTCTCAAGAAGGGATAATGAATGATGATAGGACCTTACCTCATGGGATTGTTGTGAAGATTAAACAAGCTAATGCACGTAAAGTCTTTAGAACAATGCCTGGCACATACTAATAGTAGGCACTCCATTGTTAGTAAACGCCCAATCATTAGAGTGTTCAAGGACTGAATGTCCTGGATATTTATTTGAAAAAGAATTCCTAATTTGGGAGGGGACTGGATAGAGTGACCCCCTCGATCCTCACTCTTCTAGTTCTGAGATTCTATTAAAGAATTGTACAGCTTACTGACTTTTAAAATCTACTTTAAAGAACCCATTTCATAAGTCTTTATAAAAGACCCTTGAGGCCCTGAGACTGCCCCAAATCATGCATCTAATGATAGAGTTGGTCTTGAGATTCTCCTGCAAAAAAAAATGGATTATTCTGTCCATTAAGCAGATTTTCCATCACCCTCAAATTTATTTTTGCCACTTAGAGGTGGAGGAGGAGAGCACCCAATTGTAATGTTTGCCACCCAGAAGCTGCTTTCTGGCTTCTGACCTTTGTACTTTGGGGGATGAAAGACCTATTCCCTGTAGTCAGCAGCAGAGAGCTTCAGACATCTCTTGACTTTAGGTCCTTGAGCAGCAAAAAATTGTGCTCCTTAACAAGATGTTCCCACTCTCAGAACTCCTGCAGAGAGTCAGGGTTATGGAGATGCGGGGGTGGCAATGCACTTTGCATTCCAGAACCAGCAAGATTTCCTGGGAGCAAAGAAAGCCTGGGTTCACATCTCATCCTCAGTACTTAGCATGTGACTGTAGGCAGCTTAGTGAACCCTTGGGAACTTCACTTTCCTCTTGAGTAAAATAAGATGAATAG
The DNA here is from genome assembly GCF_000956105.1 of Propithecus coquereli. Lineage (NCBI taxonomy): Eukaryota > Metazoa > Chordata > Mammalia > Primates > Indriidae > Propithecus > Propithecus coquereli. The sequence continues at coordinate 1,551,170 of NW_012151729.1, forward strand.
CTCCCTTTCCAGGCTGAGTGAGGACTAAAATAATGAGAATTTGACATACAGTAGGCATTCAGTGGATTTAGTTCTCATATTGATCTTCCAACATGAGAACTTGCAAATCCTTCAAAGCTTTGGTTCAGTATACAGGTTCAAACCATTGATGGGTCTTGATTGTCTGCTGGTTCTTCTAGACTCAGCCAACTTTTTCTAAAAGGGCCAGATAGTAAATATTTTAGGCTTCGCAAACCACGGTGTCTCTGTTACAACTACTCAACTCTGCTGTTCCGGCGCAGAAGTAAACAAATGAGCTTGGCTGTGTTCCTGCAAAATATTATTTGTAAAACCAGTTCACAGGCAGGCTGTAGTTTGCCGATCTGTGTTCTAGAACATCATCTCAAACTGTAATTTGGGCAGGAATGACCTGGGTGTCTTGTTAAGGTGAACGTTCTGATTCGGGAGGTCTAGGGTGGGACCTGAGATTCTGCAGATCTGACAAGCTCTCAGGTGATGCTCCTACTGTTGGTCTGAGGACCACACTTTAAAGACAGGATTTTGTGGTACCCACTACAAATCCTTTTCAGAATTTGTTGTTGTTTTCAAATAGCCATGAAACAAGCTGAAAAAAGCAAAGGTGTTTAACTAGAAGAAAAGAAAAAAATGACCATTTTCTTTAAGGCAGGTTTTACAGATTTGGCTTCAATAAAATTAGTGATCTACTAGTCATAAAGGTTAAACAGCCCAACTCTGGAAAGCCAAGCTGCTTAGCACTTGGTCTCAGTTTCCTCTGTAAAGCACGACAGTAATCCAGGCCCAAAGGTGTTTAGAGACTTGGAAAGTTTGAGAAGCCACTTAGCCCTATTTTTTCTCAGGTGTGGAGTTTTGCCTCCCTGTCTCTCCTCAACAGGTTAAAAATGGAGAGTCATAGGGCCTGCTCCAGATCCACAGAGCCAGTTGAGGCAGGTACCTGGAGAGCTCCACGTTCCACGAGCTCCCCAGGTGATTCTTACACGCACTGAAGTTGAAAAAATTGAGTTGGCTAATCCCTTTTTGTATAGATAAGGGAACTGGAGCCCTTCTGGAGCAGAGGTTTTTGCCTGAGGTCTCCCAGCAAGATGTATTGCTATACCCAGAATTCCAACTGAGGTAATAGACTTGAAATATTTTGAAGTGTTCCATGAAAAATGTAGCTATCTATTGCTTAGTAAATATCCCAAAACTTCGTAGTTTAAAACAAATATATAAGTATTAACACACACAGTTTCTGCGAGTCAGGAATCTGGGAGCATCTTAGTTGAATGGTTGTGGCTCAGGATCTCTCATGAAGTTGCAGTGAAGATGTTGGCTGGACTGCAGTCATCTGAAGGCTTGATTGGGGCTGGAGAACCCACTTCCGAGGTGGCTCACTCACAGGGTTGTTAGCTAGAGGATTCAGTTTCTCACCATGTGGACTTCTCTTTATGGTCGCTTGAGTATCTTTATGATCTGGAAGTTGGCTTTCTCTAAAGTGAGTGATCCCAGAAAGAGCAAGGCAGAAGTCACAGTGTCTTTTAGGACATTGTGATAGCTTCAGAAGTCACATAGCATCCCTTCAAGCCATATTCTGTTTGATACATAGACCAACCCCGAGACATTTTAGAATGGAACTACTCAAGGATGGAAATACCATGAGATAGAGATCATTGAGGCCGTCTTGGATGGTGGCTGCCACGTTTAAAATCCTACGTTGGGCTGGGCACAGTGGCTCACGCCTGTAATCCTAGCACTCAGGGAGGCTGAGGCGGGCGAATCGTTCTGAGCTCAGGAGTTCGAGACCAGCCTGAGCAAGAGCGAGACCCCGTCTCTACCAAAAAATGGAAAGAAATTAATTGGATAGCTAAAAATATATGTAGAAAAAATTAGCCGGGCATGGTGGC
>NW_012151729.1:1553120-1576912 GCF_000956105.1 Propithecus coquereli
GTCCCAGCTACTCGGGAGGCTGAGGCAGTAGGATCGCTTGAGCCCAGGAGTTTGAGGTTGCTGTGAGCTAGGCTGACGCCATGGCACTCGCCCCAGGCAAGAGAGTGAGACTCTGTCTCAAAAAAAAACAAAATCCTACGTTGATCCCATATACTAACCTGGTGAGGCATTCCTATCCCCACTTTGCAGGTGTAGAAACCAAGGCACAGAGGAGTTAAGCAACTTACTCATGGTCATACAGCTGGCAGGTGCCAGAGTTGGTATCTGAAGCCAGAGCTGTCTGATCCCAGATGTTCTCATTTCCTGAGATTTTAAAATAAAGGAAGTATTGCTTTAAGTACTTGTCTGATAGCAAAGGACCCGTGTCAATCATCCATTCACTGAACAAAATGTATTAAGTGCCTACCCTGTGCCAGGCACTGTTCCAGGTATTGGGGATGCAGCAGTGAACTGAACAAAACCCTTGTCTTCTGGAGCTTACCTTCGGATCCTTGCTTTGTTAGAGACCCTGGAGACTAGAGGCTGTAGAGCTATAGACCTACATGAAGAGTCCAGGAGCCTGGGATCCCTTCATGCCCTCTGGAGAGCCCAGAAAAATCCTTTCCCTTCCCTGGACTCAGGTGCTGCCTCTGAGAATGAGGTGCTTGAATGAGAGCAGTCATTTGGGGTGACTCTGACGACATAATAGACGGCCTAGCCCAGACCTGCTGATCAGAATCTGTAGTTTTTGCAAGCTGCCAGGTAATTCTAAGGCAAAAAGTAATTTTCTGATGCGTAAACGGGCCCACCAACTCAGCAGTGCTCAGGGTGTGGGGGATCATCCATGTTAGACTTATTGGTGGTCCTGAGACAAAGCACATACCTCAACAGTCACTATTTTGAAGATAGAACTGGAAAAAAACCATTGTAAGCTAGCTCTCCAGGTGATTCTACTCATTGCGTCCCAGACACTGCTAAAGGATTTACAGGGATGACCTCATTGGATACAAGCTGTGAGATACAGAACCCTTTGTCACTCCACTTTACATTTGAAGGGGCTGGGGCTCAGAAACAGGCTCCCGATGACTGATGCCAGCCAGATCCTGCCCAGTCTCTGCCCTCTGTTGGCCCGAGTAGCTCTGCTTGCTGGCACAGTGTGTGGGTCACTCTGCAGGGCTGGGCTCATCGTCCCCCATTATCTGTTTCAGAAACACGAGTTCTCCGTGGACATGACCTGTGAAGGCTGCGCTGAAGCCGTCTCTCGGGTCCTCAACAAGCTGGGAGGTGAGCAAGTGGCCCTCAGCTGGCGGTGGGATGGGGAGACAGATACGCTTATATCATGTTCAAGTGCATGCAGACATAGCCGGACAGGCTTTAGTTTAAGCTGATAACAAAAATAAAATGTACCGAGTACTTAGCATGTGCCAAATACTATTCCTAATGGATTATGTGGATCACATCACATAATCCTCACCACAACCATTTCAAGTAGCTTCTTTGATTATCACCATTTTAAACAGGAGGGAACTGATGTTCAGAGAAGTTAAGTAACTTGGCTGGGATCACACAGCCAGTAAATGGCAGAGCTGGGATTTGGCCAAGTTAACTAGTACTGCCCGGGCTAGCTCTGGAGCCCTGGCAGTGCTAGTTAATATGTCTGTGATCTCCAGTGTGATAACTTTTGCTCTATGACACATTGGAGTGTCATTTTATGTTAAAAGATTTTTTTAAATGGTAACAATTTAAAAAGAATTAATTTTGAATCAGGCATGTGCAGAACTCTTAAAGCACCTCTTTTGGACATGCTTAGTAAATCAGTATTCTCATCCAGCCCCCTCATTTCATAGCTGGGAAACTGAGGCCCAGAGAGGGCTGGGATCTGGCCCTGGGGCTGAACAAGGTAATGGCTGAGTTGTGATCAGAGTTCTGGTAGTGCCCGGGCTCAGACAATCTTCTAAGATTTTCTTTTTTAAAACCCTAGATAATAACAACACACAGTTTTCGACTAGCTTCCACGTGAATGTGCGCTCATTAGCAGTCGTCTGAGCTGTACTTTCCATCTGTGGAAAGGGGATGTTGGTGCCAGTGCCAGGGAGGGGAAGTGACTTGCCCAGAGACCCACAGCAAATCAGTGGCTGGCCTCTAGCCCTGTACACTGCGATCTTAATCTGAAAGAATCTGAAACGGTGGAAGAACCTGACCGCTGACTCGCCACATGACTGTGGGCTCTTCTCCCTCAGGCCTGGGTTTCCCCAGCTGGGCTATAGTATGGGAATGTCAGTGTGTATGAGCTTTTGCCGTGGATGCTTTAAAAATGAAACTCTGAGGCTGGACACGGTGGCTCATGCCTGTGATTAATCCTAGCACTCTCGGAGGTGGAGGTGGGAGGATCACTTGAGGTCAGGAGTTGGAGACCACCCTGAGCAGGAGTGAGACCCCGTCTCTACTGAAAACAGAAAAATTAACCGGGCACAGTGGTGCGCACCTGTAGTCCCAGCTACTCAGGAGACTGAGGCAGAAGGATCGCTTGAGCCCAGGAGTTTGAGGCTGCAGTGAACTACAATGATGCCACGGCACTCTAGCCCACGCGACAGAGCAAGACTCTGTCCCCTCCCCCAAAAAAGAAGAAACTCTGCCCGGGATCCCCTCCTACACAAAGCAGCCAGTTCTGGATGAAGTGGGGCATGTGTACTTGTTGACGGCTCAAGGGCACCAGCCTGGGAACCTGGGCATCAAGGAATACAGTTTGAAATCCACTGTGTTTGACAATCTCAGAGTTTCTTCCAGCTCTATGATGTTATCAAAATGTTTATTCCAAGGAGGAGGGAGACTCTTCTGAACCAAAAAACAAAAATCCGGAGTGCAGCAAGGACATGTTGCACTCCTCCTCCCCCCGGTATCCATTATGTACAGATTCAGAGATTATGACTAAACCCTCTGCCGTACGATTTTTAAGGCCCACTGACTGATGCTGGAGGATCTGCCTTTGAGCTTCAACAGGTTTCTCCCCATCTTTCACTACTATCCCTAATTGGGTGGCCTCTTGAGAAGGGTCTGGAGGGTTCTCTGAGTTGCTTAGGGCCCTAGAAAAACAGTGCCTGGGCTGAAGAATCACAGACCAATGGTATCCTTGAGCTGGAAAGACCATTAGGGGCTGGCCAACCTTGACTCCTTTGTATACAGATAGGGAAGCTGAGGCCTGTGATGCACAGGACCGACCTGTTGTCACCCAGCAGGTCACTGGTGAGGCTACTGTAGAACCTATCAAGGGCTTTCCCTCTGCATCCTTTTTTTTTGTTTTTTTGAGATGGGATCTCGCTCTGTTGCCCTGGCTAGAGGATCACAGCTCACTGTAACCTCAAACTCCTGTGTTCAAGCAATCCTCCTGCCTCAGCCTGTCAAGTAGCTTGGGACTACAGGCATGTGCCACCACGCCTGGCTAATTTTTAAAACTTTTTTTTATCTGGAGATGGGGTCTTGCTGGGTTGCCCAGGTTGATCTTGAACTTCTGGGCTCAAGTAATCCTCCCACCTCAGCTTCCCAAAATTCAGAGATTACAAGTGTGAGCCACAGCACCCAGCCCCTCTGCATTTATCTCATAAAAAGATAGGTCCCCCCAATGTGCTGTTGGGGGGGCTTTAAATTGGCACAGCCATTTAGGAGGGCAATTTTGCAGTATCTATTAACATGTTAACATTCAAAATATGTCAAATATATGTTGCCCCACAATTTCTGTTCTATGAATTCAAGGTGTGGAGATATTTTCACAAGTTTTCTAATATACATTCAAGTATGTTTACTATATAGCATTATGTGATAGTAGTGAAAAATTGGAAGCATCCTTAGTGTCCCTCAACAGGGAATGGAGTAATTAAGTAGATGTATGATACATCCACACTAGGGAAGACTACGTAGCTTTTAAAAAAAGAATGAAGTAAGTCTGTATATGCTAAGATGGGAAGATAGCCTGAACATTGAAAAGTGAAATATTAGCAAGACCTGTTTATATGCTGTGATGCCATTTGGCGGAATTATTTTTCATTTGTCTGAGAGGAAGACTAGATAGATGCCATATTGTTCACATTGATCTCTAAGGTGGGATCAGTAGGAGGCCTGATACTTTCTACTTTTATTCAGAAATGTTTACTTTTTTTTAAAATAAATGGTGTGTCCATAATTAAAATTAAAAAAAAAACTTAAAAGAAGTCCTAGTATAGAGCAGGGAGTAAAAAACTATAGCCCATGGGCCAAATCCAGCCCACTGCCTATTTTTGTATGGCTAAGAATGGTTTTTATGTTTTTAAAGGGTTGTCAAAAAATACAGAAGGGTATGCAACGAGTCCATATGTGGCTCACAATGGCTAAAACATTTACTCTCGGGCCCTTTACGGAAAAGTTTGCTGATCCTTGGTTTAGAGGAAAGGGGAAGGGTGGTTGTGAGCAATAATTTAGGAGCCTGAACTCTTTCTTACTGTAACTGGGATGGTCTCTGCTTCCTCTCCCCACACCCCGTTTCCTCTTCCTGCAGGAGTTAAGTATGACGTTGATCTCCCCAAGAAGAAGGTTTCCATTGAATCTGAGCACAGCATGGATACTCTGCTGGCGACCCTGAGGAAAACAGGAAAGACCGTTTCCTACCTCGGCCCCGAGTAACAAGGGCCTGGGCCCCCTGGCCAGCAAGATGGACCAAAGGGGCCAGGTAGGTGAGGCCCCTTGTTGAGCAAACCTGCTGCTCGTATCTCTCATCAGAGGTAATACCTTGACCCTTTGGGAGCTTGAGTGGAGCAGGAGAGTGTCTTGGGTTCTTTTCAGTCCACTGTCTGCCTTTGAAGTGGTCACAAATATTTCACTATTGTCTGTTGCAAATCACAAGTCCAGGGAATCTCTATAGGCCCCTTTGCGTAGACAGAGCATTGTGTAATGTCTCCCAGAGTCCCCTTTAGGACTTGGGAGTGCATTTCATGGTTAGCAGGTTTTAAATTGAGACCCTGAGCAGTGCTCCTTTGGTAGTTTTTTTTTTTTTTTTTAAGAGATGGGGTCTTGCTATGTTGCCAGGGCTGGAGGGCAGTAGCTGTTCACAGCCATGTTCATAAGGTACTATACGCTTGAACTTCTGGGCTCAAGTGATCTCTTGCCTCAGCTTCCCAAGTAGCTGGGCCTATAGGAGTGTGTACCGCACATGGCTCTGGCTTTGATAAATTGACTGTCCCATCAGGTTTGGTACCTGTGTCCTAGGCATGCTCCTATGCTCTGACCAAGTGAGTTAATTCAGACTCTGCCCCTCTCTCTACTTGAAACTGCTGTCACCTTCCTAAGTATGCCCTCTGCCCAGACTGGTACCAAAGCAAAAGAGCATCTGAGCTAGCTATTCCCTTCAATTATGTAATCCAGGGAGGCAGTAAGTGGCACTGTGCCAATACTCCTCGCTCTGAAACCAGGGCAGACCTTACTCACTGATCCAGCCGCAGTCTCAGCAGGATGCTCCTGGCTGTCACTGCCCATGTAGTACATTTGACTCACGAATTACAGTGATTGTCACATCCCTGATGTGGTTCAGTGCCCTCACTGTGATCGAGGGCAAGTGACTTGACCAAACCCCACCCAGGTGAGTGGCAGAGACAGGAAGAAAGTCAGGTATCCCGATTTGGAGTTCTGTTACCGATGACATTGTCCCCATAACGAGTCCCTGGAGAAGTCCCCAGATAGAGGCAAGCTACAACCATTGAGTGGCACGTGAGAGCCCCCTGCGAGTACAGCCTCCTTCTTAAAGGAATATATTTGGGACCTGAGCCATGGCAGTGTTGCGTGTATATGGTGACAACACATGCAAGTCATGAGATCTCAGATGCATCCGGTTTCCATCTGTGGATACAACCCGTGGTCAGCAATAAGCCCAGGAAGAATAATGAGGGTTCTGGGATTCCAGTTCCAGCTCTGCCCTCACTTCACCCTGTGACTTGGGCACTTTTTACATTCCTGAGATTTGGTCCTTGTATCTGTAAAATGGGGCTAAAACCTCCACCCTATTTTCCTGCTTTATAAGGGAAGGAAAGTAGTACAATCCTTTCAAACATGAAGAATTGTCCCCTAAGGGAGTAAAACATTATCAGTTTCCACCCTGATGTGGAACAGTGTTCCCCATGTTGCTCCTCCATCGTGAGGGTTTTGTGGGGAGGGTTAGCGGGTGGACTCTGGACCCCTCTTTCGCTCCCGAAGGGCCCTGTTTCATATTGTTTCAAATTCAATCTCTGTATAAGATTGTATTTGATAAAAGTGCCCTGTGACAAGAATGAATGAAGGGAGGGAAGAGAAAAGTTCCTGAGCTGGCTGTATACATGGGTGCGGACACCTTGGATTGGAAACTTTTGGCCTGGGCATATGAATTTTTTTAACTAAAAAGTAAGACCTGCTGGTTGTAAACCCTGTGTAGTTTAATGTGTATTTTTCTCATGTGTTTTAATTGAGGTGAAATTCACATGACATACAATCCAAGTGGACCATGCACTGACTACTGCGTTCACAGTGCTGTGTGGCCACCACCCCTCTCTAGCTTCAAAACCTTTTCGTCATCTCAGAAAAACACCCCTACCCATTAAGCAATCACTCCCCGCTACGCCTCTCTCCATCCCCTGGCAGCCACTAATCTGTTCTCTGCCACTCTGGATTTGCCTATTCTGGACATTTCACGTAAAAGGAATTAAATGATATATGACCCTTTTGTGCCTGGCTTCTTTGACTTAGCATGTTTACAGGATTCATTCAAGTGGTAGCATGTGTCTGTACATTATTCTTTTCTGTGGCTGAATAATTCTCACAGTTTTTTTTTTTTTTTGAGACAGAGTCTGGCTCTGTTGCCCTGGCTAGAGTGCCATGGTGTCAGCCTAGCTCACGGCAACCTCAAACTCCTGGGCTCAAGCAATCCTGCTACCTCAGCCTCCCGAGTAGCTGGGACTACAGGCATGTGCCACCATGCCCGGCTAATTTTTTATATATATATATGTTTAGCTGTCCAGATAATTTCTTTCTGTTTTTAGTAGAGATGGGGTCTCGCTCTTGCTCAGGCTGGTCTCGAACTCCTGACCTTGAGCAATCCTCCCGCCTCGGCCTCCCAGAGTGCTAGGATTACAGGCATGAGCCACCGCGCCCGGCCCACGGTTTTTATTAATTTTAGCGTTTTTGTTATAGGAAGTTTTTCAAACTTATGCGAGCAGAGTTATAAAATGAATCCTCAAGTACCCAGATCCAAGAATTACTAGATCATCAAGAATTGCTAGATTACTCAAGATAATTACTAGATTAATCAAGAATTGCTAGATTACTCATCATTGCTTCATTTATGCCACAGTCCCCCACCAGATTATTTTGAAGCAAGTCCTAGACATGATATAATCTTGTCCGTACGTGTTTCAGTAACCGTGTGTGGCAGGGAAAGGCTCCCCGAGATTCAGGTGGCAGTACTCGGTAAGAATCGCCCAACAAGCGCTTCCCCCTACACACTCAGGCAGCATCTGTCTTTAGAGTCTGTTTTAAGAGGCTCCCCAGTGACCAGGTTTGGGAAGCACAGAGATAAAGTGTTTCTTGGTTATGAAGTCACCTTGATTGTCTGGCTCTTGGTGGATTTGTTTGCTCGTGATTTTATCCATTGCATTCCCAGCATAAACTGAAACAGGACAGGGAGCACTGTTGGCTGGGTACCCCACCAGCCCTGGGAGTTCCCCAGAAGAGGGCTTCAACAGTGATTGGCTTAGCAAGGTTAATGGGTTCCGACCACCCCGAGTGTAACATACTTGGTAGGAGCCGTGTGCAGGGCCGGACACTGGGGTTCTAGTCCCGCTCCTGCACCCTGGGTTTCCAGCTCACCCCCAACCACTGCTTCTTAGTGCGACTTTTGCTGCTTTGCAGTGTCACCATGTCTGCAGCAGATGGCGCCTTTTCATCTCTCCTGGGATGCTGATCCTCCTGGCTTCCAGACAGACCTGGGACTTGGCAGTCCTACTCAGCGATGACGTGTCTGCAAAGACCCTCACTTACCCCGCTCCTTCCTAGCTTCCCTGCAATAAAGTCAAGCTGCTTTTGTTGGAGATGTTGTCTCGTGTGGGCTTGATGTCGCCTGCTTGGACTCCCCACTTTGAAAAACCTTTGTCCATCAGGTGAATTGCATTTAAGCTGTATGAAATGCCAAGGCAGTTAGAATAGTGGAAAGAGGCTGCGGAGACAGACTGCCTGGGGTAGAGTGCAAGCTCCAGGACCTCCCAGCTCGGCCATTCACCTCTCAGGGTCCACAGGCATAAAATGTGATAATAGCACCTATGCAAAAGGTGGTTGTAGAGATTAAATGAGGCGGTCCATGTGAACCAGTTAGAGCAGTGCTTGCCAGTTAGAAATCACTCAGGAAACATTTTCTACTCACTCATTGTTGTATATTTCATTAGTCAAAGATCTGTAGAAACAGCAATTAGAATTCCAGTCAAGCTAAGAATTAGTGCCTCAGAGTTGACTCAATTATGTCAAAACAAAGGAAATGTTTTCATTTGTGTAGCTTAAATTTTTTTAAATGTTTTTCTTTAAACCAACAGTTCTTAAACTTTTTAATCTTATATACTTTTTAAAATTATTGAGGATCTCAAACATTTGGTTATGTGGATTATACTGTATTAGAAATTAAAATGGGAATTTTAAAAACACAGGAATATGCAGGCACACATCTCATTTGCCATCTGGACTAGATGAGGCCACTGCATGTCCCACTCTGGAAAACGTCACCATACGATTGCTAGGAGAAAGAGGAAAAGACATCTTACAAAAGTTGTCTTTACCTCATGTACCTTCTGAAGAGGTCTTGGGGACCACATGGTGAAAACCACTACTTTAACCATTTATTGGGCACATACTGGGGACCCAACACTGCTGGACCCTGGGAGAAGACCTGGCTCTGCACTGGGCCAGCCACGATTTTGGACCAGTCACTAATCTCTCCCAGAAGCAGTGTCCTCATCTGCACAACGAATAATACCTGCACCTCAAGGGACTTACTAGGCAGAAATAAGACTTTACTTCAACTCTAAACTGGTGTGCTAGCATAACGTTAGTCCTGTTACGAAAGTTCTAAACAAGTCTCAGGGCCATTTCTGCCTTTATGGTCCCTTGGGGGCACAGGGACTCCTTCGCAGCCCTTGAAGTATGTGGGTTTCTTAGCCACCAGGTGGCGATGTCCTTTGGACTTGCTCATCCACGGAGAAGTTTGACAGTTTCTGCGGGCTCTGGGAGGACAAACGTGATTTTTTCCATTTCCAGTTTCCCCAGGAGCCCTGGTTTAGGCTGGCTGGCCCACTGGGAACGCCCAAGGTTTGAGACACTGGTGCCTCTCAGAGCAAGTGGTCCTCAGAGGAATTCATTTCCCTTGACTCTATACCACATTTCCAGCTGAGGCACTTGGCTCTGTTCTCCAGGGCCCCAGAGGGGTTGGAGAAGCTCCCCCACCTACCACCAGCCCAGTCGGCTGTCCATGCAGCAAGTGAGATCACAGCAGAGCACACGCTTCTGCAGGGGTGGGAGTGGGCAGCAGATGTGTCCACCTGTGGCTCAGGGCTTCCTCCAGCACCTGGCCCCAGCCCACCTGCCCAGGCACTCCCTCTTCTCACTGCAGCCAGCCTGCTCCCCAAGTGTCCTGCTTTTGCTCATGTTGCCCCCGGCGAATGGAATGACATCTGCCGCCAGCCTCCCCTCTCTCCGTGTACAAATTCCTTTCCCTCCCTTACATACCATGGCCTCCATGAAACCTCCCCACAACTGGAAGTAATTTATTTCTCCTCTTGGCCTTCAAAGCATTTATCTTGCAAGCTTCCATGTCGTGGCAAAACTTTCCATCCACGTATCTTTCCCATCCTCAAGGATCAGGCCAAGCATCTCTTCCCTCAGCACACGGAACAAGCACTTGGGGAATATTGATGGATGAGTTGTGGCTACCATTTTGGGGGTGCTTATTAAGTGCCATGCCCTCCCATCTGTCTCATTCCATCCTAACCTAGTCACCGAAAGGTATGGACTAGGACAGACCCTCACACACGTTAGGTGCTCAGTAGGCGTTGATCAAGTTAATCTTACAGAAGAGGAGATTGTCTTGTCTGTCTAGTGTAATCCTTTTAGCAGGTTTATATTCCTGTCAAAGATCCCTGGTTGTGAGTACAGCAGCCCAAAGCCAGCCCTGGAGTGTTCCCAGTAGCTGTCCATCGTTTCTGTGTTTGATGGGGCAAAGCTCCCACTCACTTTGCCTTCATTGACCTATCCATCCACCCAGTGGCCAGAACCTTGGCTTGTCCAGTACTAACCTCACAACTAAAGAGAAGCCACTTTTGACTTTTTTTTTTTTTGAGACAGGGTCTTGTTTTGCCACCTGTGCCAGAGTGTAGTGGCATCATCGTAGGTCACTGCAACCTCAAACTACTGGGCTCAAGCAATCCTCCTGCCTCAGCCTCTCGAGTAGCTGGGACTACAGGTGCGCGCCACCACGCCCAGCTGATTTTTCTATTTTTTTGTAGAGATGGGGTCTTGCTACGTTGAGCAGGCTGGTCTCAAACTCTTGGCCTCAAGCGATCCTCCTGCCTTGGCCTCCCAAAGTGCTAGGATTACAGGTGCGAGCCACTGCACCCAATTTGATGTGTGTTTGTTTTGATTTGTGTGTGTGTGTATTTCTACCCAGTTTCAAACCGGGGTCCTTTCACATGTGAGGTAAACATGATAACCTGTTCTGACTTTTGGGTTTTATTTTTTAATAGGTTTTTTGAGGTAGAATTTTATTCAATAAACTACATATTTAAAGTGTATATAATTTTTTTCTTTTTTTTTTTGAGACAGAGTCCAACTGTGTTGCCCAGGCTAGAGTGCCGAGGCATCAGCCTAGCTCACAGCAACCTCAAACTCCTGGGCTCAAGTGATCCTTCTGCCTCAGCCTCCTGAGTAGCTGGGACTACAGGCATGCGCCACCACGCCCGGCTAATTTTTTCTATATATTTTTAGTTGTCCAATTAATTTCTTTCTATTTTTAGTAGAGACGCGATCTGGCTCTTGCTCAGGCTGGTCTCGAACTCCTGAACTCAAACAATCCGCCCGCCTCAGCCTCCCAGAGAGCTAGGATTACAGGCATGAGCCACCGCGCCCGGCCTAAAGTGTATATAATTTTTAATATATATATCTTACACACACACACACGTGAAACCATCACCACAATCAAGATAATGACCATATTAATCATCTCAAAAAGTTTTCTCACGCCCCTTGGTAATGCCTCCCATCCTATCCCCATTCCCAAGTAACCACTGATCTGTTTTTTGTCACTATTAACTAGTTTGTATGTTCTAGAGTTTTATATAAACACAATCGCAGTGTATACTCATTTTCATCTGGCTTTTTTCTTTCCACATATTTATTTGGATATTTACCCATGTTGTAGGTATCAACAGTTCATTTCTTTTTATCCCTGAGTAGTAAGTATGCTACTGTATAGATACACCACAGGTGTGATTCATTCCTCTGCTGATGGACATCTGAGTTGTTCGCAGTTCTTTAAGCTGTTCTCATGCTAGCGAGGTTCCCACAGGCCTCCCAGGATACAAGGGAGAGTCTCAGTGGGCTGGACTCTTCCAACCCAACACACCCAAACCCAAATCAAGACAGCTTAGCTCTTTGTTTTATCTCCTGGGCTTCCTCCTACAGCCCAACAGTATTAAGCCCTGTTCTGGACCTCAGCAGATCTGAATTCAAATTCCTTCCCCACCACTTAATAACTGTGTGACCTTGGAAAAGTAACTGATTCTTCTCTGGAACTATTTTCCTTATCTGGAAAATGAGGATTATAATAGTATCTGCCAGACTATTGTGAGAATTAAACAAGATCATCATGTACCTAATTCTTGCTAATGGCATTCCATAAATAGTGTTTTGTTTGACCCAAAAGTTTCACAATGATATCACTTGAAGTTTCAAAAACTTCACATCTAGATCCCTTCAACCCTGGCAGACTATGAGAAGTAAAAATGGAACCTCAAGGATTGTGCCGTGTGGGAGAAGAACAGTTGTTCAGGTCACCACCCTCTCTCCACGGCATTCTCCTTTAATTAGTGAGAGCCTCTTAAAAAGCCTAAGTCTGTAATTTCTTGGGAGTGTCCATCAGAGCTGCTTTTAGACTTCCATGTCTTTAGGGTCTGTGGCCACTTAGTTTAAGCGGACAAGTCTTCTAATCTGCTTCCTGAGAGAGGGCGGGTCTGTATGTCCCTGCTCAGATCTCATGACTAGAGGCTGGAGCCTTGAACGAAAACCTCAAAGCCTCTGGAAATAAGGGTGCCACCTCTTACTGATCTGTTTCTCATGGGCTCTTAGGATCTTCATCCTTTTAGAACAGCAGATCCCCAGACTCCCAGAAGCAGACTGTATCCTGGCTCAGAACACAGGCTGTGCAGACAGACAGGCTGTTTACCAGCTGTGTGAACTTGGGCAAGTCGCTTCACTGTCCAGGATCTCAGTTTTCTCACCTGTGAAGTGAGAAGAATAATAATACCTTCTTAGAGCAAAGTGAGAAGATACCTGCACGTGGAAGAAGCTCAGTGTGGCTACTGTCGTCCTCATTGCAGGATGTCAGGAACGGAGGAGACCTGAGAGGGGCACGGCCAGCTGCGTGCTCTGGACAGCTCTGCCAGGGGAGTGCCGACGTCGAACCCACCCCCGTCTCCCTGGCATTTCTCACGACCGGAGCTGGGTCTGTCCTAACTGGCAGGGCGATAGTCCAGCCCTTGCCCGTGCCGGATCCTCAGAGGCAGAAGTCTTTCCCTTTCCCATCCTCCCACCCCTCCCTCCTCTACTCCGCAAGGAATGTCCTGGATTCCCTCCCTCAGCCATTCCTCAGGAGCAGAGTTTTGAATTATCAGGACCGCCTGGTCACTAGCCCCTTCGTTGATGGCTCTTTGATAGTGGAAGCTGAGAAAACGTGGAAAAGGCCACGCAGTTGTGGGGCCCCACTGGAGAGAGCTGGGCTGTGCTGAGAGAGCCCGAGGTGATCGCGTGGAGGGAATCCGGGGACTGCTGCATCCATCTTCTCCGGGGATGTGGCCCTGGACGGCACCTGCCTTGCAGGCAGTGTGCATGGAGCACCGGCGGTGGATGCTCACTCAAGGCTGGCTTCTCTGTTTTACACTTTTGAGAATCGGTGCCTGAGTCTTGCCACTTGGTGGAAGGACAGAGACTGCCTCAGTATCAGGCCTGGCCCCTACGCTTTCCTCAGTCACGACCCCTTCCAGGGTCCAATTTGGCAACAGCCCTCACGGAGGCAGCCATTTGTGGGTATAAGGCTGCTTTTTTGCCTAAACATTAGCAGTGGTTCTCTCTGTGCTCCTAGTAATTAGAAAGGCCAGAAAAGCCATAGAGAGGGCAAGGAGGGCTGGAGGGAGAAGGGGAAGGCTGAGGCTGGCGGCGCAGCCTGGAGTCTCTAGAAGCTCCAACTCACCTCCAGGGCCAAGTGATGCTCCCACCACCTCAGACCTCTGCCTCTCCCTCGAACCAAACCTTCAGAGACGTCAGGGGTCTTGGGAATTCTAGGAAGTTAGAACTAACTGCCCAGGCCTTAGAAATAAAATGTCCAATGCTTCATTTGTTGTTATTATTAATGGAAATATCTGACTTACTATAATAATACAGGGTAATTGTAAAAAATTAAAATAATTTTATGCATCTAACAGCCTCCCCCCTGCCCCCATAATCTCCATATGATAAAGAAAATCCTCTCTTACTGTTCATAGCATGTATTTTTTAGGCTTATATAAATATACACAGTATAAGTAAGCATAAATGGTGATTTGTGGTACTATTTCAAAACTCAGGCTCTGGAGTTAGACTGCGTGGGTTCAAATCCTAGCTCCATATCTTACTGGTAAGTTATTTAACCTATCTAGACAGCTCTTATTTGTTAAAATTAACTAGTTGGATTTTATTTAAATGTTTTCTTATGGAAGTTTACAAAAATATATGAAAGTCAAGCGAATAGTATCATGAAACCCATACATTCATCACCCAGCTTCAGTAATTACAGGCGTGGTGGCTCACACCTGTAATCCTAGCACTGTGGGAGGCCCAGGTGGGAGGATAGCTTGAGGCCAGGAGTTTGAAACCAGTCTGAGCAAGAGTAAAAACCCTGTCTCTACTAAAAATAGAAAAAATTAGCTGGACATGGGTGCACCTGTAGTCTCAGCTACTCAGGAGACTGAGGCAGCAGGATTGCCTGAGCCCAAGAGTTTGAGGCTGCAGTGAGCTATGATGATGCCTCTGCACTGTAGCCAGGGCGACAGAGTGAGACCCTGTTTCAAAAAAAAAAAGAAAAATTACTAACTCATGGCCGGTTTTACGTGTCTTCCACTGCCCGCTCCCCTCAGATTATTCTGAAACAGATACCAGGTATCATATTATTTCATTATTATATTTCTAAAAGATAAGGATTTTTTTTAAAACCAAAACCTGTCCATCAAGACACTTAAAAATTAATATGAATTTCTTAATATCAGAAAATATTCAGTGTTCAGATTTCCTCCATTGTTGTTTATTTATTCTTTCTTTTTGGTAACCCTTGGTTCGTTCAAATCAGGATGCTAATGAAGTCCATCCATTGCATTTGGTTGATATGTTTTTTAAGTCTTTTAGTCTGTAACACCCCTACTTGTGCTCTTTTTTTTTTTCTTTGCAAATGATTTGTTGAGGACAAGAAGTCACAAACTTCATTTTATTGTGCGGATAAATCCCCACCATGCCCTTGCTCTGACCTTTAGGGGAAGAAAAAAGGAGAGAAAAAACTTTAAAAATGGGAGCACACTTGGCATACTCTTCTGTACCTGGCTTTTTTTCCCCTATTTTTCACTATAGTTTGAGATAGTTTCATGTTTCATATCAGTCCACATAGTTTTGCCCTTTTATTTAAAGTGTAAATATTGGTTCAATGTATTTGCAAATACACTGGCTTATTAACATGAGCTAAAGTTAGTAATAATCAATCTATTATTTCTAAAATAATATGGTGATTTCTGTTTAGTGGAGGGTGACCAACTGATCCCTTTGCTTGGGATGTCCTCAGTCTTAGCACTTACTGTCTTATATCCCAGGAAACCCTTCAGTTCTGGGCAAACCAGGATGTTTGGTCACTATATTTAAGTGACCAAATAAACATCAGACAAATTTGAATAGGAGGTGGTAAATTTTAACAAAACAAGTTGTAATCTTGGTCTTTGCCCTAAAATGGAACTGTTAACCAAATATTGTCAACATAAAATAAGAATTTTCTTAGAACTTTTGCTATTATTGTTGGGAGGTGCCTCATGCTTTTAGATGGCTGAATAGTATTCCATTGTATGATTTTTGTCATAATTTTATTAAACATGTTCTCTACTGATGGACATTTAGTGTCTCTCCAGGGTTGTGTTGTAATAAACAAGTCTACCATAAATGTCCTTATTTATCTGTTCTATAAACTGGTAAACTCTGCGTAATAATTTGCTTTGAAAATGAGGTTTTCCTGCTAAAAACAAAACTCAAAAAGCCACAGGATTAAAGAGTCTTTCATCTTGGGCCTTCTATGAGTCCCTTTTTCTTCAGGTGACTGACTGGGCTAAGGATGGCTTTAAAATGGGTTGTCAGCCAAGGCCCTGGGAAGGAAGCCCGGGCAAAGAGAAGAGGCTTCCTGGGGTGCACGAGGGAGAAGAACAGCCCAATGCTGTGGTTCCCAGCTTGAAGGGGGTTGTTTATCAAGGCGGTGGGAGAGGAGTTGGCCAGACTTTGAGGGGTCCAGTGTTGGCTGGGAGCAGGCCGGAGAGACTGGAGCCATTCAGCTCTGTTCTAAAAGGAGCAGGGAAAGGAAGGAAAAACAAGTCCAGACACACACTGGGTGGCTGCTGGCTGGCAGGGATCTTGGTACAATAAGTGTGGTGCCAGGCTGTGGGTCCCAGCCAGCTCTCTCCCGGGAATCCACCCCAGACTGGGCAGGTTTAGATCAGTTCCGCAGTTGCTTCTTGGGACTATTAAAAATGGATTTTTTACAGAGTGGGATAATTGAGTACTTTTCCAGAGAGATGGGCTACCTGGGCCAGAAAGGTGATTTTCCAGCCATGTTGCCTATCCTATGTGTATTAATGCCTCCTTTATCCACCAAAGGGCTGCAATACCGCTTGCCAAACAGTTTTGGACAGAATGCTATTAGTGAAACACAAGGTCCCAAAGTCAAAAAAAGTTTGTGAAATGCCAGGTCTATTAAAATCAAGCAAAATTGTTCATGGTAGGAATTCTCAGAGCCTTCAATATGCTAATACCGTACTTGAGACTTTTTAAAAAGGAGATAAAGTTCGCATCGTTCTCCAAACTTTTAGTCCTTAGAACACCTTCACCCTCCCCACAGAACAAATAATTACATCTTTGCTAAATGTTGCTTGCTAATTCTAACCTATATGATAAGGCAGAAGCCAACAGGCCTGACCCCAAAACTTCCAAGAGTCTAGGACAGAGAGGGCTATAGAATCTGGCCATGGAGAGACCTTGGACAGTGCCATGCCCTGCACAGAAGCATGATGGGCGCCTTTCACAATATAAAATAATTGACTTTCATGAGCATGAAGGATCCTCCTGAAATTGACTTAGGCGCAGCCTCCTGCTGGGCAGAACAGCCTGGCAGAGACAGCAGGAGAGCCTGGGCGTGCTCCACTCTGCATCTCTGTGTTACATCGCTGGTCTCCAGAGACTCGGCGTCACCCTTAACCACTGTGACCTCTGATGGCCTGTGCGGGTCAGGCTCAGTGCACATGGCACGGTGGGAGAGATGTCCCATTGCAGAGTTGTGAGGAGGCCTGGGAAGTTCACTTCACCTGACTGGCATCTCCACTGTGTATGCCTGACTCCACCTTTGCTGATGCGTTCCTTTGGGTAAGGATGCAAAGCCGTCTGGGAAGAGTCACGATCAGTGTCCTTGATAGCCCCTTTCTCCTGAGATTTGTGTTTGGCGTTGGTTGAGGATGGAATGCCTTGTACTAGAGGCTGTATTTGCAAGTCTCTCCCATCCTTGAGTCATTGGACAAGGCTGATATCTTGTATGTAGGGTTGCTCCCCTTGAAATGCATTGGGAAACGAAATGCTAAAAAGCCGGAGAGAACCTGAGTCCACTCTGCCACTAATTTGCTGATAGATCACAGAAAATCCTATTCCATGTATACATATATCAAAACATCATGTACACCATAAATATATACAATTTTTATTTGTCAATTAAAAAAAGAAACGTCTTTCTGTTGTCTGATTTCATTTTCTTCCTGTGTAAAATGAAGGAATCAGACTATTTCAGTTGTTCAAACTTTTTGATCAGAAGAAGCCTTCTGTCAAGCAGAGTCTTAAGCAGTATCCCACATAAAACAGATAAAAGTGGTCTTTGATCAACATGTTTTTAAGGGACTGTTATGTCATTACTGTGTAACAGAAAGTGTTTACTAGACAAGTCAGGACACAGGTTGCTTTTATTTTTTATTTATTTATTTTTTTTTGAAACAGGGTCTCACTCTGTTGCCCGGGCCAGAGTGCCATGGTGTCAGCCTAGCTCACAGCAACCTCAAACTCCTGGGCTCAAGCGATCCTCCTGCCTCAGCCTCCCGAGTAGCTGGGACTACAGGCATGCACCACCATGCCCGGCTAATTTTTTTTCTATATATATATTTTTAATTGTCCAGCTAATTTCTTTGTATTTTAAGTAGAGACAGAGTCTCGCTCTTGCTCAGGCTGGTCTCGAACTCCTGACCTTGAGCTATCCTCCCACCTCGGCCTCCCAAGAGGTTGCTTTTAGAAGGACGGAGGTAGTTGTGATTGGCGTAGAGCACATAGAGGGCTTCTGGGGTGGCTGTAAAATTTTATTTCTTGACCTCAGTGGTTTTTCTTAGGATTATTTCATAAGCTGTAAAAATACTATATTACTGCTGAGTACAGTGGCATGTGTCTATCATCCTGGATACTTGGGAGGCTGAGGTGGGAGAATTACTTGAGCCTAGGATTTTGAGATTAGCCTGGACAACATAGTAAGGTCCAGTCTCTAAAAAAAAATTAAATAAAAATATATTTTTAAAAATTACATTACTAATGCGTCATAAAGTCAATCCCTGAGAACACAAATGTGTCAATTAGGTTTAGCTGCAAAAGGCAAAAAGCCCAAAATAGAAGTGACCTAAATAAGATATAAGTGTGTGTCTCTATCATGTACATGAAGTCTGGAGGTGAGCTGTCCAGGGCACTCAACGTAAGTCTGTCATCAGTAAAGGACTCAGTGAGTATCAAGGACCCATGTCAATCCAAAGTCCAAGGTGGCTGATTGAACCAAGTCCATGCTAAAGCCAGCAAGAAGAGGGATGAGATGAAAGGCATAAAGCTCTCTTTATGGAAACCCCCAGGAATGGCACTCACAACCTTTACTTATATCCCATTGACCAAAACTTAGTTACATCGCCTTACTTGGCTGCAGGAGAGCTGGGAAATGTCGTCCTTAATCTGGGTGGGTATGGCCCCACCTAGTTGTAGTCTCCACACCAAAGGAAAAACCGGACAAGAGCAGAATCTGCCACGACACATTAACGGATTTTGGTCTCTGGTGTGTTCAAACTTGACGAGTGACCAATTTAGGTGTCTTTGTTGTTTTTCAGTTCCAATTTTAAACATAGCTTCGGGTATACAAAATGAGATGAATATGAATAGTTTGTGGAACTGCAAAATATTCACAGAATGTGACTTAAAAACCCCTGAACTAGAAACTGCCTAAGAGCTTTTCCAGCTTTGACGTTGTAGAATTCTATGGAAGTTCCGCCCCCATACATGAGCTTACAGGGCTTTCTCTCTGGGGATTGGCAGGGGCGTTCTTGCTACCTTCAGGACAGAGAACTGTGCCGATTGTTTGAGTCAGCACAGCTCCAGCCAAATATCTTGAAAAGCTCTCTGTCACTCAGCAGCCTTCCCGTTGGGCTGGGGAGTTCCCTGGAGGTGGTATAGTTTACTGAGGCACTGAAAACAGTGTTTCCAAGCAGCCACAGCTTCTTAGCAGGGAGCGGCTCAGACTTTCCCTCCAGAGTCTCAGAGATTATTATAGCAGAAGGCTCTACCCTTGCTCCAGCCCTTTCATTTTTCGGAGCAGGAAGCATGGATCCGGAGAGGCTGGGAGATTTACTTGACGTGACCCCTCAGCTTATAGCAGTGTTCGGCCTAGTACTGATTTGTTCTAGTGATTTTTATTACTGTTAATTATCACAGCTTGAAGTTAGGATACGCTTACTATATGTATCTTAGCCCACTTAGCCAGGCCATGGGCTAAGCACATCATGTATATTCATGTATTATCCCATTTAATTCTCCTAATTCTCATGACAGCCCTGAGAGTTAGGTACTTTTTTTTTTCTTTTTTATCACTCTACAGATGACACTGTGAAGTGTCACTTTATAGATGAGCACTTTACTGCTACCCAGAGAGGTGGCTTGCCCAAGGCCACGTTGTTACTCAAAGTGGATCAGAATTTGAAAGCAGACAAAGCACCTGCAGAGACCGCAATTCAACGTCCCTGCTGAGAATGACTACCTGTCACTGTGTAAGGAGGACAGACTTGACTCTGCTGAGCCCGGTCATCCACCTGGATGTCACACCCCTTCAGACCACGCTTTGCTCCAGTTCTGTGCTGCCCATCAACCTCTTGATGTCTAATTCAGCACCTTGGCACAGGGAATTATATATATATTATATATATACATTTTTTTTTTGAGACAGAGTCTCACTCTGTTGCCCGGGCTAGAGTGCCGTGGCATCATCCTAGCTCACAGCAGCCTCAAACTCCTGGGCTCAAGCGATCCTCCTGCCTCAGCCTCCCGAGTAGCTGGGACTACGGGCATGCACCACCATGCCCCGCTAATTTTTTCTATATATTTTTAGTTGTCCAGCTAATTTCTTTCTATTTTAAGTAGAGACAGAGTCTCGCTCTTGCTCAGGCTGGTCTCGAACTCCTGAACTCAAACGATCCACCTGCCTCGGCCTCCCAGAGTGCTAGGATTACAGGCGTGAGCCACTGAGCCCGGCCTAGAAATACTTTAAAATGTACATTATTTTGTAAAAATCTAACTACTATGTGCTTAATAATTTCAAAAAATTAAAACTATTTGTTAATTTTAAAGTTAACTAACATTTTAATGACTTTCTCGTGTCTGCTTTTTGCTGGAAAGCATTTGAATATTTGGTTGCAGCATGGAGGTCCACAGTTTCAGCTGATCATCTAGATGGGGATCAGTCATTTGCGACCTTACAGGCATCTTAATTTGGGCTAGGAAGGAGAATGTAAATTCACAGCAATAAGTGGTTGAAAAGCAAGAAAGCATTTTTTGGGCATGTTGCTGAAGGCGTGAGTATTCTGCATTTTTCCATATTTCAACTGGATATTTCTTAGCATCAACAATGACTTTAAAATGTCATCTACTGAGAGCTCAATCAATTCCATCTGTAGTTCTTTAGGTGCTTTGGTGATAGCAACCAGGTGAGGCCGAAATGTTAATTTGAGTATGATGTCATGATTCTCAAAGTCAGTGAACTTTTCATTGTATTCTCCAATTAATAGATCTTAACAGCTGTGTATTCTTCACGTGATTTGCATATATCATCCTGCTTATCAATGACCTTTGCCAACTGGAGAAAATGTTCATCTGAAATTTCCTTTTGAAAAAGTGTTTTGAAAAAAGATAGCTTTTTTCAAAATGCTTGGATTTCTTTGCCACCTATATATATAGACTTGGTTCTACCTTGCAAAGAAATAGTCGAGTCGTTTTGATTTGACATATCACACAGAAATGCTGTATTCCTATAGAAATATTTTTTCAATAATTCACATTGCTGATTCCATTCTTCATAAAATTTAACTATCTGTTCTCACAGAGATAAAATTTTGGCTAACACTTGTCCCTGCAATAGCCAACCACTTTAGAATGATATGGCAAATCCACGCTGAATACCATTTGTAACTTCAGCATGTTACAAAATTGACGATGCAGTGTTGCATATGCAGGAATGTAGTTAACAATACTTATAACTTGTTGCAAAGTGTCGCTTAAAATAGTAGCTTTAGCACAGAGACTTTGCTGATACAATATACAATGAAAAGAAACAAGAGCATCTGGATCTGTTAATACTTTTAATACTGGTCTCGGTGAGAAAGGCACGGTGGAGAGTCACTGGGCGACACTAGTGGTTCTGCTCGACCCAGCTCTTCTGCCTTCTCCTTGTCCTCCCACACAGGAGGCTTGCAGAGGTGGAGGGAGAATGGGATGAGGTGATGGGCCTGAGAGGAGACTTTGTATCTTAGAGAACGTTCCAGAAAGGCCCAGAGACAGAAGGTGGTGTCTTTGTCCTCATTCTAACAACTCTCCTGAGAGGAATGCTGGGGGTGGGGGATGCTGGGCAGCCTGTTTGGAGGGTAGGGAGGTCAGAACAGTGCGTGGAACCCAGTATGGCCGGCCTTCTGCCGCTCTAAGGAGCACGGCCCTGGAGGAAGCCAAAGCTTCACATGGCCCAGTCTGTGCAGAGCCACATTGAGGAAAACAAAATTTCACAGTCACAAATCATTTAAAAGCTCTGCAATCTTCACTTGATATCACCAAGAGCTTTAAAAGGCATCTAATTAATAATTCATAGAAAATTCCATTTCCTTTCCCATGACAACTTCCCATCTTCTGAGTGCTATTGCCAGCTGCCAGGAAACTCTACACAACCCCACACCCAGGACTTGTGGATTTTCGTCTCTTCCCTCCTTCCTATATTTTAAAACTTTTTAAAGAAAGTTTTATTTTGAAATACTCATAGACTCACAAGAATTTGGAAAGGTAGTGGTACACAGAGGTCCCATGTACCCCTTACGGTTTCCCCCAATGGTTACATCTTACCTAATTCCTTCATGTTTGAGTAGCTCATCTAATCCTTGCAACAACACTATGAGATTACTATTATTGTCACTATTTTATATACAAAGAAACTGAGTCTCAGAGACATTAAATACATTCCTCAGGGACATCAGAAATTCAGCGCAGAATCAGGACAGAAATTCAAATCTTACTGACTTCACAGTTTGCTCATGCCCACATTAATCCTTCTCCTCCCTGCACCTCCCCTCCCTGGCCCTCTTCAGGAAAGAGGAAAAGTTTGAAGAGGCCCAGTCCCCAAAACAATGCAGTTCTTCACATGCCTTGGAAGAATAAGGGCCAACTACAGTTTGCTGAAAGTTGGAGGAGCTTCCCCTACATAGCTGGGTTATTGAGTCATCAAAATTATTTTTGTGACCCAGACAGCAGCTCCAGACACCCAGACACTGGGTGAAGGGAGACTTCAGCTCCCTTCTGCAGCCAGAACCAACTTTCTGCTCCCCTTAAGGCTCCTCGTTACCCCCCTTGCATGACTTTCTTCTTCTGTCCACTTCCTGCTTTGATGTTCTCTTCAGCCACAGGGTGATTCTCCTCTGCCACAAGTAAGAACTATCATCTGCTTTCTCTTAAAGGGATGAGTGTCGCTCACCTTGTCTCACAGATGCAAGAAGAAGTCGTATGCCTGATGAGTACAGTGACATCACCTCACGGGCAGAAATGGGATTTTCTTCTCTTCAAAGTGACAGAAAACACAACCCAAACCAGCATGAGCACAAAGGGGATTTATTGGCTTGCAAGAAGGGAAAGGAGTAGGACTGCACGTCATATAGGGCTTGCGCTCTGCTGTGTGTTACAGAAACTTGATTCCAGAAGCTTTTATTTCACTTTGCAACAATCTGGCCATCTCAGGATGGTGCCATCATCTGGCTGCCTCCTGTCAGCCTTTCCCTGTGGATTTGTCTCACACATACCATCCAAGAAGGAAGAAGAGGGATAAAGGGCAAAGTCTCCCTCCTTTTGCAAGCTTCCCCAGAAGCTCCATGCACTGTGGCCTCCCTGCACAGCCAGGGAGCGTAGGAAGCTGAGTATTTGGAGCTGGCCATAGAGCTCCCTAAGCAGAACTGGGTCTGTCAATTAGGCAGAAGAGGAGAATGGACATTGAGTGGGCAAATAGTAGTGTCTACCCCAGGCTAGTTTAGGGGCTCAGATCAGTGTTGCAGGACAAATGTCTTTCTCTCTGTGTCTCTGTCTCTGTCTTGTGTCCCTTTGTCTCTCGTTTCTGTCTGTCTTGTCTCTGTCTCTCTCAGGCTCTATGGCCATGGGGAATGGGATGGCTTACCCTAGTCACATGTTCTTTTTCTAGGCGGGGCTAGGAGTGCAGAAAGGGTATTGCTTAAGAGGAAAATCAAGGCATGGTTCCCAAAAAAGTGGAAATGGATGTCGGTGATCCAAAATCAAACCCAATAAATCATAAACAAGCATTTAAGGCAGAAGCTTAGGCATCATCATTTTTAGAGACTTTTAAGTCACTGAAAGTGTGTCAGAGCTTCCCTAAGCATTTGAATATAATTCCATGTTTTAGATCAGCAGTTCCTAAGTATAGTCTTGGGTGCCTTTAAGGGTCTATAGGTCTAAACAATTTTCATAACACTACTAAGATTTTATTTCCCTTTTTCACTCTCATTCTCTCATATGTGTACAGTAGAGTTTACCAGAAGTTACATGACCTGTGGCCATGTGACATATAATGATGCCATTGTTCTGATGACAATGAGTGTGCACTTGTATATTCTTGTGTTTTCACAAGGCCTTAGTTTTAATTTCTAATACAGTAAATATTGATGAATATAACCCATTAAATAAAAGTTTATTGG
>NW_012151729.1:1577930-1624947 GCF_000956105.1 Propithecus coquereli
TATAAACATATATATATTCACATACCTTTTTAATAAATTTTAAAACATAATATTTTAAAAGCATATAAACATAACATATAATAAATTTAACTGGACAAATATTACTATTTTTTATAACAGGATTCTGTGTATAATTTCTCTTGAGATTGGGGCTATATTATTAGAGAATTCGATGGCTATGATCTGCAAGTCCCTGGCCAGCAGATGTGCTTTATCTGGCAGTCACTTTGTTGTTAAGCATTTTAAATTTGAATGTCTTTTTATTTTTTATTTTTTTTGAGAGGTGGGATCTTGCTATGTTGCCCAGGATAGTCTCAAACTCCTAGTCTCAAGTGATCCTTCCACCTCGGCCTCCTAAAGTGCTGGGCTTACCCCAGTACAGGCATGCCCCACCGCACTCAGTCCATTTGAATATCTTTAGACAGGGCTTCTATTCTTCAGTTTACCACCAGCTGCACCCCACTATCTTGTGTTAAACTGGGCTATTTCACCAAATCTTAACATCTATCTGATCCCTGGAGACACTGGAAATTTTCCATCAGATCATATAGAGAGGAAAAGAATTTGCCTGAAGCCCAAAAAGTACTTGTTAATTTGAGAAAAACCAAGGTGATTAAGTGCTCTCATAGAGAATAATCACTAAAGTATGGATCAAGCACGGGTTGCAAAAAGATCATGATAGAAGTTGAAGGTCAGATGCTGGAGACAGTCTTGGAGGTAACCTGAGAATTCTGGCTTTGACCACGTGGGAGATGGGAAACCACTGAATGTTGAATTGTAAAGGGTTTAGAATTGTTAGGGAGGTTCTGGGGAGTGACTCTTTAAAACCAAGGATGAAATCATCTGTTCTGGAGATGAAACTAGGGCAGATTAAAACAGGCAGATAAAGATGGCTTGAAATTCGTATTAATGGGAAGAAAGGCTGTGTGTGTCTGCCAAGGGAATTTGGGAAAATCTTCAAGAAAAACACTGGGTCAGATCCAACTCAGCATCTGGACTATGTTTTTTATGGTCATTAGTATTTCAAAGAACACTCATAATCAAGAATTTGATTGGTTTCTTGGGAGTCCCAGGCAAAGCTGCTTGGGCCATTCAGTGCAGAGAGTGACTCATGGGCCGTAAGCTAAATGACCAGAGCCGAGGCTGGGTTTGCTGGGTTCTATGGGGACATTGAAAGCAGGGGCCACAGATAATCAACAAGGTCACACTTCGGGGAACCTGGGCAAGCCAGGAAGTTGCTTTCTGGGTCTGGTAACCTGGCTTGAGTGGACGAGTGGACAAGAAGTAATGAAATAACTGTTGCTTATTGAGGCTTTTTTTTTATTATTATGTGGCAGGCACTGTGCTAAGCATTTTATGTGAATTTCTCTCGCTGAATTTTTTCACTGCTATATAGTCCTAGGTACCATTATCCCCATTTACCGAGGAGAAAACTGAGATACAGAGGTTAGAACAATTTATTTCTTTGGATTGATTCCTATTGATGGGACGAATATGAAATCAACCTAAGTGCCCATCGATTCATGAGTTGATAAAGAAAATGTGGTGTATATTAACACATACCATGGAGTACTACTCAGCCATAAAAAGGAATGAAATAATGTCTTTTGAAGCAACTTGGATGAAACTGGAGACCATTATCCTAGGTGAAATATTTCATGAATGAAAAAACAAATACCACTTAGAAGTTCTCACTTGTAAGTGGGAGCTAAATGAAGCCTATATATGGTCATCAAGTGGTGTGTTGGACATTGAAAACTAAGAAGGGGGAGGGGGAGGGGTGAGGGATACAAACTCACCTAACGGGTTTAATGAACACTGTCCTGGTGGCAGGCACACTGAAAGCCCTGACTTCAGTATTATACAGTGTATCCGTGTAACAAAAACAGTTGTATCCCCTTAATATTTTGAAATTAAAAAAAAGACAGAAGAAAAGTATAATTGGATTTTTTAAAAGTTAACTCCCCTCAGAGGCAAGGAGGAAGTTCGGTATGTTTAGCCTAGTAGGTACTTGCAGCGAAATGAGGAAGGTAGTCAGAGGGCTGGCGCCTTGTCCCTTGGCAGCCATTGGTCCTTCTCTGGTAACAGCACCTGGGTTTCCATCTACAGGACCACTCCTCCCACACTCAGCACCGTGGAATGACTCTACCCCCACTTCAGGGATAAGAATGTCCTGTAGCCTGGTCACTCAGAACATTGCATTCTCTGGTCACATGCAGATGGTCTGGGGCGGGAGGGTCAGGACATTTGAGTACACAGAAGGCCTGGGAGAAAACAGCTCCATATTTCTTCCAAAATGTACCACTATGCCAGTGTCTGTTTTTCAGAATAGTAATATTCTCTTGGAAACGGTAAATTCCAGCTAGACCATAAGCTCTGGGAAGGCAGAGACTATGTCCAGCTGCATCCTAGCGCCAAGCATAGTAAATAGTAGATGTTTCATAAATGATTGTTGAATGACTGAATGAGTTAAACACTTATTGATCATTTCCTGAATCACAGCTTGAGATAATTAGGGATTCTAGAAATCTTTTAGTCTGATTTCTTCCATTTTACAGAAGAAGGAACCAAGGCAAGATGACTTTCAGTGAGACCATAACTGTGTGAGAATTAAATTCCAGGTCTCCTGTCCCTCGGTCCTGGGTTCAATTTACAACACCAGAGTTTCCCAAGGTAGAATAATTACCGTCTTTTGTTGTGAAGATTATTTTAGTACGAAATAACAGTGAATCCACATAGTAAGTAAATTATTTCATTTTAAAGTTTTTTCCAAGCCTTCTGATCACATCAAGAAGAAAGTCTGAGTTTGGAGATAATAAATTGCTAACACCTTTCTAGCACTTACTAATCTTTCCTTTTTTAACAAGGAGGGAGCAAATTTTTAGCTCAAAGCTTTCATAAGTAACAGCATTAATGTAATTTAATGTTGTTAATCTTAATGTTTATGGAAGTTTTCTGCCTATTTATTTATTTTAAGATGGGGTCTCACTATATTATCCAGGCTGGCCTCAAAATACTGGGTTCAAGTGACCTTCTCACCCAAGCCTCCCACATATTTGGGATTACAGGCACAAACCACCATGGTCAACTGTTTTATGGAAATTTTCAAGCATACCCCAAAGCGAAAAGAATAATATAATTAAGCCTCTGTGTACCATTACCAAGCTTCAGTTACTAAGCAACGTTTTATCAAGCTTGTTTTAACATACTCACACCTGGCACGCTTTTTTTTTGGAGTAATTCAAAACAAATCTCATGTATATCATGATACCCACAAATATTTCAGCACGTATAGCTAAGGGATAAGGATTTTCTTTTCAACCTAGCCACAGTTCCCTCATTTCACCTAACAAAATTAAAAAATAATTCCTTAATATCACTCAATACCCAGTCTGAGTTCAAATTTTCTAGATTATCTCAAAAATGCTATTTATTAATATATGTGGTTGATTTGAATCAAGACACAAAGAAACTCATACCCTACACTTAGTTCTTACGTCTTAATCTATTAGAGTTCCTCCCTCCACTAGCTGATAAGTTACCTAAAATGTTACCACCAGTTGCACAATGTGACCCTTACCCATTATCTTCATGTTCCTGGAATTTGTGATACAAAGAACAATGGATAACCAATCCATAGCTTGCTAGTTGAATGTCAATTGTAATTATGTGAAACATTTAATAGTTCCAAAATTAAAACTATGTAACAAGGTGACATATTTGGAGAACTCTAGCTTTTCTCAATAAACTTTTCCCTCTCTCCCCAAGGTAAACATTTCTATTAACTTTTATTTTTACCTTTCAATTATTTCTTTTTGGACATGTGAGCAAATACATACACTATGCATGTATTTTTATTTTTCTCTCTCTTGCACTCTTGACATTGTTCTGCACCTTGTTCTTGATTGTTGACTTTTCACTAATATATCCTGCATTATCTAGAAATTCTTCATTCCTTGTTACATTCCTTGTGTCACGCCATTTATTCATCGAAGAAATCATGTCATTCATCTTGCGTAATTTTCCATATTCTGGTTTGGTTGATTTAATCTTGTAGTGTTTTTAGGCATGTTTCTCCATTCCTTTGTATTTCCTGTAAACTGGTAGTTAGATTCACATTCAGGTTAATTTCTTTTGTCATAAATACTTTGTAGGTTACGGGGTGCACTTTTTATTACATCCCACCATGAAGAACATAATGTCTGGTTGCCCCACTCTTAGTGATGTTATTATCGAGTTGGTGCAAGCATTGTTGGTGTGGCCCATTCATTATAGAATTTCTCACCAACCTTTCATTCCTTGATCACTGCTTCGATCCGTTACCATTAGAGCCTGCAAAGTGGTGATCGTACTTTTCTAAGAATGCTTCTTCAATTTTTTAAAGAACTTTCTCTTGACAAAAAAGTAGCTCAGAGCAGTCTTAGGAATATGAGATATACAAAATTTCTCAGGCCCAGAGAGATATTAATGAGACTTCAGTTACACACACCCATTCCCTGGGGACAATTTAAAAGCATTTTGTTCTTTCTTTCCTTCCCCTTAAGTTTCCAGACTAGCTGATAAATTACCTAAAATGTTACCACCAGTTGCACAATGTGACCCTTACCCATTATCTTCCTGTTCCCGGAACTTGTGATACAAAGAACAATGTGTAGCCAATCAACAGCTTCTGTTATTTTAATGGAAGTTCTAATATGTAAAACATGTAATAGTTCCAAAGTTAAAACTATATAACAAGGTGACGTATTTGGAGAACTCTAGCTTTTCTCAATAAACTTTTCCCTCTCTCCCTAAGGTAACCATTTCCATTAATATTTAGTTTTATCTTTCAATTGTTTCTTTTTGGACATGTGATCAAATACATATACTGTGTACATATTTTTATTTTTCTCTCCCTTGCACTCTAAACATTGTTCTGCACCTTGTTTTTGTTTGTTCGCTTTTCACTAATATGCCCTGAATTATATAGAAATCCTTCATTCCTTTTTACACTTAGTCAGAATTTAATAGCACGATTTATTATCACTGCCAATTGCTTTCTACTTATGACAAGTATATGAGCCAGGAAACAGATGGCACTTTCGAAATGGGTAATCTGAGAATTGTATCGAGGGCCTCTATTTATAAAGATGTGGGCCTTATGTAGGTAAACCACAGGACTAGTGCAGTCCCCCAGGGCTAGCCAGGGCAAGGTGCCTGAGGGGCAGGGGAGAGAGGTTACTAGAAGCAGGGACAGAGCACCGGACAGGAGCTGGGACCTTGGGTTGAAGAACACACCTTCTGTTATCCCCTAGGGAAGGAGCAGGGGGAATAAATATTCTAACCTCACTCTTTTTCTCCCTCCTCCCAGTGCCCTACTGTGCTCCCCACTGGCCAGTCCCACGTGGAAACAGAGGCCATGGGAGCCCAGGGATGCAAGTCATAAGGTCAGCCCCTCTGCCCCTGCATGGATCTGAGGGGCCAGCTAGACACATCTGGCACGTGTTACTCTTTTTTCACTTAAGCAGCAATATGTTTTCCTTTAAGTTATAAGTATTTAGATTTTTAAAAGTAAGTTGAAATAAAGCAAATAATTCTATAGTTGTTATGAGGATATGGCAAAGCAGGTGAAGGTAGCACTGGATGGCTGAAGTCTGGGAAGTCCTGCTCAGTACCGCTCCCGTGGTATTTTAGGTATTGGTCTCCCCTCCCTCCTGGCCCTTCCCTGCTGCTTTTCCCCTGGTCCTTTGAGAGCCTCTGAGAAACATCGGGGAAATGGTATTTTTGATTGGAAAGCACAGGAAAGGCCCAGGGAGGTCGCTGGGTGAAGGGGTTTGAGAGCCTCTGAATTGGATCCATATTCTCCTGGGCAACCCATGGCACTGGCCCCCCACCCCAGACCCACTCCCTTGGCTGCCCTCCCTGTGAGCACAGAACCGCTTTCTTATTCCGTGGCCAGCTGAGCAGCTGAGGGAAGCCGGGTGCTGCCTGTCTTCAGGGCCAAAACTCAGAGCTGGAAACTGAAAAAGGACCTTAAGGGGTGGAAGTTCCCCCACCTGGATTTAGTCCAAGCTGCACCTGGCTCTCACAGGCAGCCGTGGCCTGAGGGGCTAAGAACGACCTTGGAGAAGCTTAGATTTCTCTCCAAGGACCAGGGAGACAGAAAGCTACATGCTTGGGAGATGGGAAAGATCGGAGACAGTTCTAAAAGGAGGCATCCCTCCTGGCTTCTCTTGTCTTCCATCTCTAGATAGAATCTCATCTGCTTAAGTGAGTGGTTGAGCCTTTCCTCTGGGCTGGGCTAGCTCATCCTAGCTCACAGCAAGCTCAAACTCCTGGGCTCAAGCGCTCGGTGCAGGTGCTAGGAACACACTAGGGAACAAACTAGAGTCTCCGTCCTCATGAAAGTCACAGGATTGGGAGGAAGACAGATGACTGAACAGCTAGGTTGGAGCCTCAGGGGCGGGGTGGTACCTAACCCAGACTCTGAGAGTCAGTGAAGCTTTGCAAAAAAAGTGATTGTCTAAGCTGAGAACTGAAGAATGGTAGAGGGGGCGAGCAGTTTAAGTCCACGGGAGAACTTTTCCCAGGCAGAGAGAACAGTATATGCAACCAGCTCTGTAATCAAGAAAACATTTTTTTTTTTTTTTTTTTTTGAGACAGAGTCTTGCTCTGTTGCCCGGGCTAGAGTGCCGTGGTGTCGGCCTAGCTCACAGCAACCTCAAACTCCTGGGTTCAAGAGATCCTTCTGCCTCAGCCTCCCGAGTAGCTGGGACTACAGGCATGCGCCACCATGCCCGGCTAATTTTTATACATATATTTTTAGTTGTCCAGATCATTTCTTTCTACTTTTTAGTAGAGACGGGGTCTTGCTCTTGCTCAGGCTGGTCTCGAACTCCTGACCTTGAGCGATCCACCCACCTCGGCCTCCCAGAGTGCTAGGATTACAAGCATGAGCCACCGAAGAAAACATTTTTTACAGTCGTTGTTTTTTATTTTTTTTGTAGTTCACTTATGTTTCAAGTTCCCAGGCCAGTAAGACTTGCTGACCGAACTTTGTAACTTGCTGTTGCACTGATACATTCTCTTTTGGGTTTCTTTCCCAGAAATGGGGGAGCCTCCCTGCCGCCACAAGATAACTACAAAGCCTTACACCACCCAGTTTGTCCAAAAGAAAAGTGACACCCCACCACAGATTGGGCCCAAGGACCCACTGCGCAGCCTACTCCCTACATCCTGGCTGTGCACAAGTCTGAAAGAATGACCAATATTAACTATTAATTATACTACTGAAATCCCCATGCTGGGGGAGAATTATCCACCATTTTTTGATCATGGGATGTATGTACTAGTATGATTTCTCACTGAGCTTGCATGCCCTACACTCCACCCCAAACATGTAATAATGCTCGTTCCCCTCATGCATTATTCATTTTGCCTCCAGAAAACCCCCAGACCCTGTTGGTTGGGGAGGCAGATTTGAGACAGTCCCTAGCTCTCACCTCCCAGTTGACGCATCTCCTGCAATAAAGCCTTTCTTTTGTGACAATCCTGTTGTCTCAGTAATTGGCTTTCTGTGCTGGGAGCAACAGTGAACCCCACCTTGTGGGTTCCTTAACGTATATACAAAGGCAGCCAAGACCCTGGTCTGGTAGATCAGTTACAAGTGGGTCTATTTATTAGAGTGTGTTAGGGTTGGGGCGGGGCAAGGGGTGAGGTTTGTTGACAGATGGAGCTGGAGGGACAGGCAGGGGCCAGGACATGCAGGGACTTGTAAGCCGCCTTCAGGAGGGAATGAAGTGTTCAGGCAGGGCAGTGATATCATCAGATTTGCATTTAAGAGACTGCTCCTACTACCCTAGAGGCAGCTCTCAAATTTATCGCACATTTGGACTCTTGCAATAGCAAGTTTTCCCTGAATCCTCCAGCCTGCTGTGCCTCTGGGTGAACCACTTTCCTTCTTTCTTTTTTTTTAAACATTTTTAACAGCTTTGTTGAGATATAATTCACCCACCATATATTATGGGCTGAATTGTGCCCCTCCAAAATTCATGTTGAAGTCCTAACCCCCAGGAGAACCTCGGACTGTGATCTATGAGGTCATGAGGGTGGGCCTTACTCCAGTATGGCAGGTGTCCTTACGGAAAAGGAAATTTGGACGCAGACTAGCACTGAAGAAACACATGAAGACTCAGGGAGAAGACGGCCACCTGCAAGCCAAGGAGAGAGGCCTCAGAAGAAACCAGCCCTGCTGGCACCTTGACCTTGGACTTCTAGCCTCCAGAATTGTGAGAAAATAAATTTCTATTGTTTAAGCCACTCGGTCTATGGTACTTTGGTATGGCAGCCCTGACAATCTAATACACCATACAACTCACCAGCTGAAAATGTACAATTCAATGGTTTTTAGTATGTTCACAGAGTTGTGCAACCATCACTATCATCAATTTTAGAATATTTTGATCACTCCAAAAAGAAACTTCACACCCGTTAGCAATAATTCCCCATTTCTCCCCAGCCTCCTCCTCCCACCCGCCAGCCCTGCTCTAGGCAACCATTAACCCACTTTCTGTCTCAATAGTTTTGTCTATTCTGGACATTTCACATAAATGATATCATGCAATATGTGGTCTTTTGTGACTTTTTTTCCACTTGGCATATGTTTTTGAGATTTAGGTGGGCCATTTTCTTTTTCGTTGTTGTTTTGTTTTTTGTTTTTTTAAGACAGAGTCTCACTGTATCGCCTAGGCTAGTCTCAAACTCCTGGCCCCAAGAGATCCTCCTGCTTCAGCCTCCCCAGTACCTGGGACTACTGGCATGTGCCACTGTACCCAGCACACATGCCTTTTTTCACTAACAAGGCCACAAGTCACCCACGGGCACAATTCATGTTTGAGTCATGCCTTTATTGCCATAGCACACACCTGGCATATGGTGAGTTCTTTTTTATACGAAATCATTTTTCATGTGAATAAGGGAAAAAAGCACATTCAGAAAAAAACTAATGTGTGCAGTCCTTAGAAAAGATTGCTCTGTGTCATCTTGCCAATAGTTAAAAACCAAGACAAATTCCTAACACATGTTATAGTAAATTTCTTAAAAATAATTGTAACATTATTTCCAAAACTTTCTAATCTATTAAAGCTCATATTTTATTGTGATAAAATAATTATAACATAAAATTCATATGGTGAAGTTTTTTTTATTTTTTTTTTATATGGTGAGTTCTTGCTAATGCAAAAATCATCACTGTCAAACAAATGCAGGCACTGTGTGAAGCACAAGAGCTACAGCAGTGGTGACCAAGACAGGCTAGGTACCTGCTTTTGTGGCATTTATATTCTGGGGACAGGGCGATAGAGAACAAACCCTAAATAAGCACACAAGATAATTTAATCTTGTGATAAGTGCTATAAAGACAATACCCCAGGTTAATAGAGTACCGGGAATTAGGGGGTGGAAATGAATATTTTTGAGATTAGGTGGCTAATGAAGTCTTCTTGCAGGAGTTAGTCGTGCTGAAATCAGACAGATGGGGAGTAACTTGTCCCAGGGGACCTGGTTAGAGCATTCCAGACAGGGACTAGCCAATGCTAGGTCCCTAAGGTCAGAGAATAATGACCACACTTGACAGAGAGAAGGCCAGGTCAGCAAAGACTATTAAGCAAGGGAGAGAGTAATTTGAGCTGAAGCCTAATAGGCTGAGGCCAGATCATATAGGGCTTTGAGGGCAAAGAGAAAGAATTTGGATTTTATTCTAATGGAATAGAAAACATTAAGGGTGAATTAATTAGAACTAAGTTTGGTTGCATATAACAGAAAACTTAAAAATAATGATGGCTTAAACAAGATAGAAATTATTTCTCTCTCAAGAAAAAGTCCAGCATTGGTATGGCAGCTCCTCAGTCATCAGGCGCAGCG
This sequence comes from Propithecus coquereli, assembly GCF_000956105.1. Classification (NCBI taxonomy): domain Eukaryota; kingdom Metazoa; phylum Chordata; class Mammalia; order Primates; family Indriidae; genus Propithecus; species Propithecus coquereli. The sequence continues at coordinate 1,587,831 of NW_012151729.1, forward strand.
ATCTTTCTATTTTTCTGCTCCATCACCTTAGCTAATGGCTTCCATCCTTAAGGTGACTTTGTGGTCCAATATGGCTGCTGCAGCTCCAGCAATTATGTCTGAATTCCAGGTAGCAGGGAGAAGGAAGGGAGGAAGGACAAAGGAAGTGGACTTCCTGGCTGGGTCAAATTTCTGAAAGAGAGAGTGAGTGAGTGAGCAAGTGAGTGAAAGAAAAAACAAAAACAAAAAAAACCAAAAAACAAAATTCCTGAAAGAAGCCTTCTCAGAAGCTCCACACATATCATTGAGCTGGAAAATGGATATTGGAGGATAGAATTCTGACAGTAGGTTTTAAGCAGGGAAGGGAGATAATGTGACTTGCATTTCAATAGAGTCATTCTAGATGCTATGTGGAAAGTTAACTATAGCAAGACAAAAAATATCAAAGTGGCAGGGAGGGAGAGTCTTGATTTCTAGTACTGATGTTATACAAATGTAGAACTACTTGACCTTGAACAAGTCTCTCTCCCTCCCTGGGCCAGAGTTACCTCATTTCTTAAATTGGGTTGGATCTGACAAGCACTCAGGTTCCTTCTTCTTATGAGGCTGGTTGCCTGAAGGCCTGACAGTTGTCAGGAGGGTTTAGCAGAGCTGGTTCTGGGCCTTGGAGAGGCTCTTCCAATGCACTCTTGGTTCCCAAAATGTGGCAGGAGGATTTCAGACGTCAACCTGCCTCTGGGGGAACCTGGCATCTCTAATTTCCAGATTTCTTCTGGGTGGCTCTTCTGTCCTCTACATCCTTGACATCCCCAAAAGACACTGGCTTTCAGGCCTGGGAATCCTGGTTCCAGAAGGAGGTAGAAGGCCCAGCCCCAGTTCCTGTTTGCCCCTCTGCCTGCCCTGCCTCTGTTTGTCCCTGCTCTGGGTCTGCCTCTGTCTGTCTCTGTGTTGCCTCGTATCTGCCCCCCCCCACGCTATGACAACTTCTGACAGCACCACGCAGTGCCAGCGTGCCAGCTTAGCGAGTACAACGATTCGGATGGAGCAATTCTGGTCCCTGCCCTCAAGGGCCTTCCAGTATTGCAGGAGAGACTAATGTTAAAACAGCCAACTGTAGCTGAGCTCTAGCTTGCTCTGTTCCTCCCATCAGAATCCTGCTTTCTCTGCTTTTGCTGCTCTTGATGTCACCTCTCTCTGGTGGGTTCTGCTTTCCTCACAGTCTCTCTTTGCCTTTCCCTCTACATCTGTCTCTTTTAAAAGTACAAAATAACACACGACTATATGCACACAAGAAATTCAGTGTAGGCCGGGCGCAGTGGCTCACGCCTATAATCCTAGCACTCTGGGAGGCCGAGGCTGGTGGATCGCTCAAGGTCAGGAGTTCGAGACCAGCAAAATCGAGACCCCGTCTCTACTAAAAATAGAAAGAAATTAATTGGACAACTAAAAATATATAGAAAAAATTAGCCGGGTGTGGTGGCACATGCCTGTAGTCCCAGCTGCTCGGGAGGCTGAGGCAGGAGGATCGCTTGAGCCCAGGAATTTGAGGTTGCTGTGAGCTAGGATGACACCACGGCACTCTAGCCCGGGCAACAGAGTGAGACTGTATCAAAAAAAAAAAAAAAGAAATTCAGTATAGAAGTATAAGGAAGAAATATAAAGGTCCCCCATCAACTCTGTCTCCCACTCCGGTCTAGTCTCTCCCCGGAGGCTACTACTGTTTGTAGTCTTTCGTGTATGCATGGCTGCCCCTGCTTTCTGCCGCTAGTGCTCCTCTCTCTCTCTCTCTCTGTGCATGGGTTTAACTGGGCCTCAGGACCTCTACCTTTGTTTCTTTGTTTCTTTCTGTTTCTCTGTATCTCTTGCTCTGGCCTCCCTCAATGTCTCTATGTCTCCTTCCCTGTCTACATCTGCCTCTGCCTCTCACTCTTTCTTCACCTCTGTCCCACTCTATTTCTGCCTCCCTTATAAGAATAGTTATTTTTTTAAACACCAACTTGAATCAGAATACAGTTTTTAATAGTTAGCAACACAACTCTCGTACAAATAAAAAACGAGCACATGTCCACGATTTACTTAACCTATTAAGGAAGGAATAAGCAGGATGGTAAAGCTGGTTCAAGGAGAATCCAAAGAGAGATGGTGTAGCACAGGCACTGAAGAATGCTGGAGAAAGACTGCCAGGTCATACACCACACTGGTTAATATCCTACAAGGCGATAACACTGTAACCTCTGGGTTTCTATTTTTGACTAGACAGAAATCTGCTAGTTAACATGTAACTTCAAAGTCAGAGCCCTAATCAATAGTAAACAGCAAGCCAAACAAGGACGCAGCCCCTGTAGAAGATGATCCTTGGGATGGGCTTGTCAGATCATGCTGCAGTCTAACGAGAAGAGGACACGCAGTTACTCTTTTGTCTTATTGCTAAGTTTCAGGTCAGTTTTCTACACATGTATTTCTCTGTGTCTGTCTCTTCCTTTCTCTGTCTCCTCACCTCTGTCTCTTCCTGTCTCTCTCTTGAGCATGACAGATTCTCAGTGTCTGTCTCTCCCTTCCACTGTCTGATTCTGTCTCTCCTTCCTTTGACTCTGTCTCTTTCTCTGTCTTGATTTAACAAACTCGTTTTCATTACTTTTCCTTGGGAGTCGACCATGTGCCAGGAGCTATGGGCAGAGGACGGAGCTGAATCTGACATGTCCTTGCCACTCTGTCTGCATTTCCTTGAAGAATTGGAAGGAAATCAAATGGAAATTCTGAGTGCTTGGAGGAGAAGAGCCGAGGGTGTGGGGACGTGGCAGGGGAGGGGAGGGCCATCAAGCTGCAGTGGGCTGGAGCAAGCGCGGCTTCAGCTGGCTGGGCGGAGGTGACTTCACACCACAAAAATGTCTGAATCAGGAGAATAACCTAGGTTGGGATGGGGCTGGGAGGCGGGCAGTTCAGTGGGGGTGGGGAGGAGCTGGACATCCCAGTGCTGCACCAGATGGGGCTGCTGGCCACCATTTGTCACGGCCCCTGCGCCTCCCTCATTGTTCTGGAATCCCAGGAAAGAAACAATTCTCCCACGTTGCCAGCAAAAGGGCAGAGTCCAGTGTCTAGAGAGAGCGGGATAGACTTACGGTTGCAACCCTGAAGAATAGTAAGGCTGTGCTAGAAAACTCGAGGATCGGAATGAGGAATCCAGGGGAGGGAGAGAAGCTGGAGGCAGAAAGAAAGACGAGGAAAACACTGAACTTAAAGCCCCGAGACACTGAAAGGCCCTTAAGTTACGTGGCCTAGTGATTTTCAAGCATTGTGTTAGCCGCAGAGCCCTTGTTCACAATTAAAATAGCAAACCAACCGCTGCCTCTGGGGGCTTCTCGGGGGGATTTGAGCCCCATCATTAGGTCCTCATCATGCCCTGTTTGGAGACTACGACCTAACCCAACACCCTCATTTTACAAATGAGCAAATTAAGGCCCAGAGCGGGCAAGGGTTTGCCCACGTCGTTTACTGACTGGGTGAGAAAGCCAGGTCTCTCAGCTCCTTGTCCAGTGCTCTTTTTAATGGATTAGAAGGACAGAAGGAGGAGGGGTCCAAGCAAAAAGGAAGGAGAAAAGAGAGACGAAGGAGAAGAGGAACAGACTAGGAGTAAGAAGGAAGCAAGAGGTTGGGTCCCTTTAGAGTTTTCAAAACCAGGAGGTGAGATGTTGGCCTTTCTTTCAGAAGAATATGGGAGAGGGACGCTCAGTTCCCTAAAAGAAGGGCGACTCCTGCCCCTATCAGTAAAGGTATCAAAATGGTGGTCCCAGGTAGGTGGGGGAGAAAACATTTTAAAAGAGGGAGAAAAGATCCGAAAGCCCCTGGGTGGGGCAATCGCTCTCCCAGCTGGCGCAGGCCCCACCCGTACAACTCCTAGTATAGCGTCTTTAAGGGGCTGCTCTCATCTGTGTCAGCTGCCTGCGCCTGAAGATGCTGAACCTGCCTCCTGGTATGTCCAGTTTCTCCTTTGGGGGGACACTTGGCTGGTAGAGGGAGCCCCTTCTGCTTCTGGGAGGAAGTGACATGACTGCGAGCTTCCGGGAAGTGGGCTCCACGTCTTCTGTGGCTCCTGCTTGGCCCTGGGAACCCTCCCCCTTCCCAGGACAGTTTGCGATTCTCTGTGTCTTTGGACAGATCGCCCCCTGACTCCAGGCTTATTTTTCTTCACCTGGAGAGCCAGTGGGCTGAAAATAAATCAGTGCATTTCAAACTTTTAAAAAAAGTAGTAAAACTATTTTTAGAAATGAAGTCTTAGGCAAAAGCCCAGTGTGTCAGACAAAAGCAGTTCTGCTCTAGTTGAAGCAGGGATCGGGCTAGGGGCCTGGAGATCTGCCCCCCTGGCCATCCTCTAGCCGGCTTAAGGCTCCTGCATGGAACTCCTACTGCAGCAGGCACTGCAGTTTGAAAACCACTGACCCGGAGCATCTGGAAGAATCGTTGCTAGATGCTCCCGTCTGAGGAGAGGGACAAGAGCTGGGAGTGGGGAGAGATGACACAAGGGGGCAGCTCTGGATCAGCCCCAGAAGTGACAGCGAGGTCTGCCTTGTCCAGGGCAATGAAGGAGAAAAGAGACAAGGGTTGGAGAAAGGGTTCCGGTCTGAGCTGCTTCCTCCAGATCTCCCTTCCTCATCGGCCTCTCCCCCAGCCCGGAGACCCCGAGAAGACGGACGGAGCCTTCAGGCTGCCCCTCAGGCAGGCTGAGTCACACAGCTCAGGCTGCCACGTCCCTGGGCTGGCGGAGCTGTCATTATTCCTGGCTTCACAGTGGCTAAAACTGAAAAGAGGTTTGGTTTGCGGGCCACGTCAGGGAACGTGTAAAGCTGCCACGTTGTCGGGATTGGGTTATTGGGCTTTCCCCCTCCTTCAGAAAAGATTTCCAGGCATGTGGGGTTTCAGAAGAAAATTGGTGCCTGCGTGTGAGTGTTCCCTGGACCTGGACCAGCCGCTCTAATATTACAGACCCAGGGATGGGGGAAGACAGAACCAATCCACTGCCGAGCTCCTCCAACCCTGCCCAGGGCAGCAGGGAGGCCGCCCAGGCCAGGAGGAGCCTGCAGCTTCAGAGTCATGGATGCAGAGACCCTGAGAAAGGCTTAAGGGCTATGAAACCAACAGTGCAAATCCTTACCACTTAGAGAGTGCTTGTCCACATCAGCAACAGAGGCTTTTTCTCAATGTGGTTTAATAGAAAGAGCAATGAATTAATTGGCTTGGGTCAAGTCCCAGCTCTGTTATTTACTGACCAGGTGACCCAGGAAAGGTCACTTCACTTTTCTGAACCTCACTTTCTTCTTCAAACGAGGGCGTTGGTTCAAATAAACTTTTCCCTAAAAATTTGTCATGGAGCATAAGTTCTCTGGAATGCATTCAGAAATTCATGAAAAAGAGGGCTTTGTGATAGGTTACACAGGGCTCAATAGGTTTCCTTTCTGCAGAAATTTTCAGGGCCTTTAACATTTCCATGAGTCTCAGGAACATTCATGAGGAAGGTGGTGGATGCTGCACTTCCCTTTCTTTCTGGAGTATGTTATAGGACTAATATTTTGTAGAACACACTTGGGAAATTCTGAATTAGATGATATAATCATAAAATAGCTAACATTTATAGAGTGCTTAGGATATGCAAGAGTGAGCCAAATGCATTACACATATTATTCATTTAATCCTCACAAGAACCTCACAAGAATTTTACACTTGAGGGAAACTGAGGCTGGAGAACAAATTACATGCCTCAGGTTTTTTTAGAGTCAAATACCTTGCTCCAGGACCCAAGCCCAGAGGTTTGACTACAAAACTGGGCCTCTTAACCACTCTCTTGTGTTACTGACTCTATAAAACCCATGTTCACTTGAATCTTACACTGACTTTGTACCCAGGAGGGTCAAATATTACAATCATGCCCATTTTACAGATAAGAGGAACGAGGTTTGGAAAAGAAAGGTGAGCTTCTCAAGGCCAGACCATAGTCCGGGCCTTAGGGCGCAGGTCCTGCTAAGGGAAGAACCCAAAACAGAAGACCAATCAACACTTCTCCATGGAAGGTGCTATGGTTGGAACGTGTCCCCCAAAAAGTATGTGTTGGAAACTTGATCCCCAGTGCAGCAGTGCTGAGAGGTAGGGCCTAATGGGAGGTGTTTGTGTCACGGGGCTTTAACCTCATGAATGGATTATGCTGATTATAAAAGGGATTGAGGCTGCAAGCTTAATCTCTTGCTCTCTCTTTGTCCTTCCACCATGGGATGAGGCAGCACAAGGGCCTTTGCCAGATGTAGCATCTTGATCTTGGACTTCCCAGTCGTCAGAACCGTGAACCAATAAATCAGCCAGTTCCAGGTTTTCTGCTATTAGCAGTACAAACCGGACTAGGACAGGTGGGTTTGTGTCAAAGTGAGAAGGTCATCCAATACATCGTTAACCTTTTGTTACCTTGTAGAGAGCCAGGGTCTGTGAGAAGGAGGTGCCTTTGCAAACTCTTACCAAACCCTGTGTGGAGGCAGCTGGAGTCTTACACCAAGTGTTAAGAATTTGGGGGTTTTTATATCAGCTCCACCATGGGCCAGCTGTGTGACACTGTCTGCCCATGCCCAAAATGTGCTTAGTGAATCCTGACTCCTCTGCCTTATGGACTAAACGTGCCACTCAGTAAGATTAGGAGGATTAAAGGTCCTTTGTGAGCTATAAAGAGCTGAGGGAGAAACCGTTGGCTGCTCAGCGGGAGTGCTGCGGGTGGGGAGGGTGCCGAAGTCAAATTTCATCCTCCTCTCTGTTTGGCCTTGCCCTGCTCAGCAGCGGCTACTCTGCCCCGGGGACCCAGGGCCAGATGACAATGGGATCTTTGTGCCCTTCAGCCAATGGGAGGGCCTGCCTGGGGAAGGATATAGTAACAAGGCAACAGGCTGAGTCAGTCTCCAGTGTTCCTGGGCCTTTTTAACTAGGCAGCCTTGACTTTGAGCCAGACACACAAAGGGTACATTTGAGAGTTTTGATACATAATCCTCAGCCCAAGGGGGTCAGCCTGCCCAGTCCCTGCCTCCAGAGATTTGGAGCAGGCCAGAGCTGGGACACCAAGGCCCCAGGCCTAACTGTCTATGCTGTAACACTGGGACCTAGAAACCTCAATTTCCCCAGCCATACAAGGAGAGTGTGGGGTCGCACCCGACTGAAGCGCCTTATCAGCTCTAAGCTTTGAAAGAGTAGGAGAGATCCACTATGAGCTTGAAGGATAGGTGGGGGTGGGGCAGCGGGAGGAAGGGAGGCAGTCTTGGCCAGGCGGGCAGAAAGGGCAGAGGTGTGCGTGGGGGAGCTGTGGAGAGTGGGGTCTGGAGTGGAGCTGCTTGTGTGCATTCCTGGTTTCACCACCGTGGGACCTTGAGCAAGTTATTTAGTTCTCTGAACTGTTGTCTCTTCATCTTTAAAATGGGATTGGTAACTGTACCTACCTACCTTTGGTAGACGAAATAATGCCCCCTCCCCAAGATGTCCATGTCCTAATCCCCAGAACCTGTAAATAGGCCACCTTATGTGGCAAAGGGGACTTTGCAGATTAAGTCAAGGAGTTTGAGATAGGAAGATTATCCTAGATTATCTGACTGGGCCAAGGTAATCACAAGAGTCCTCATAAGACGGAGGCCAGAGGGTCAGGGTCAGAAGAAGACGTGAAGGAGGCACAGAGGTGGGAGTGGAGGGAGGGGCCATGAGCCAGAGAATGCGGGTGTCCTCTAGAAACTGAAAAAGGCAAGACAACAGATACTTCCCTCGAGCCTCTACAAGGAACACAGCCTACAACACTGTGATTTTAGGACTTCTGACCTCTAGAACTGTAAGCTAATAGATGTGTGTTGTTTTTAAGTCATCAAGTGGTAATTTTTATAGTGACAATAGGAAACAAATATCCTACCTCAGTGTTGTGAAGGTTAAATGAGGTAATGAGCATAAAGTATGTTGCCAAGTGTCTGACTGTCTTCCCAGGTTAGTCATAATTACTCCAGTGGAACCTAATCCCTCAGGGCCCTCATGTGCCCACATGGAAAATTTGTTTAGATTTTTAGCTGAAAGAGCCAACTTGGGAGTTATGCCTGGAGATCCCTATGCTCCATCCAGTGCATGGCCTTAGGAGATGTTTCTTGGCACTTTTATTTATTTATTTATTTATTTGAGATAGAGTCTTGCTCTGTTGCCTGGGCTAGAGTGCTGTGGCGTCAGCCTAGCTCACAGCATTCTCAAACTCCTGGGCTCAAGCCATCCTCCTGCCTCAGCCTCCCGAGTAGCTGGGACTACAGGCGTGCACCATCATGCCCGGCTATTTTTTTTCCATTTTTAGTAGAGATGGGGTCTCACTCTTGCTCAGGCTGGTCTCGAACTCCTGACCTCAAGCAATCCTCCCGCCTCGGCATCTCAGAGTGCTAGGCTGCCTCCCTTCCTCCCGCTGCCCCACCCCCACCCATCCTTCAAGCTCATAGTGGATCTCTCCTACTCTTTCAAAGCTTAGAGCTGATAAGGCGCTTCAGCCGGGTGCAACCCCACACTCTCCTTGTATGGCTGGGGAAATTGAGGTTTCTAGGTCCCAGTGTTACAGCATAGACAGTTAGGCCTGGGGCCTTGGTGTCCCAGCTCTGGCCTGCTCCAAATCTCTGGAGGCAGGGACTGGGCAGGCTGACCCCCTTTGGGCTGAGGATTATGTATCAAAGGCTTGAGCCACCTTGCCCGGCTGCTGTTTTTATTTATTTAATTTTCTGCTTGGTTGCTTTCCTCCTTGCCAGAAGCCAAATTGACAGAGCCTCCCTGATCTATTTCCAGAGCTCAGACCTCTTGTTCCCTGTCCAGGTATTCCTGCCCTTACGCAGCGACACGGGTTGTGTACCTGGCCCTAGTCTATCTCCCAGAGATGGTTCATCGGGTGGCCCAGGTGACAGAGGCTCTGGACTCACTGAGCAGAAAGACAAGCAGGTTCTTGGTGGGGCTGATAATCTGGCGCTGAGCCAGGGTCAGGAGACCTGGTTTTGAGCCCCAGCTCCACTGGGTGATTGAGGCCTCAGTTTCCCCATGTCTACACTATAGGTGTTGATCCCTACCCTAACTCCCCCGCTGGACTGCTATGTCACTCTCTGAGATAGTAGATGAGGAAATACTTTGGAATGACTAAAAGGGTGGAAAAGGGTAGGAAAAAAGAAGAGGAGAAGGAAGGAGAAAGGAGGAGGAAGCACTGGAGGGGCCGGCCAGTCTCCTCCAACGGGTGATTCCAGCCGCACTTTCGGTTACTTGAAAAGCCAAGCTCTCCCCACCTCAGGGTCTTGGTGCTTATGCTCCCCTTGCCTTGAATACTCTTCCCCAGATCTTCTCTTGGGTTCATCCTTCAACCTCTTAGCTTGCCTCCTCCAAGAGGCCTGCCCTGACACCCTCACCTACAGTTGTTCCCCACTGCTTTCTCGTTTCATCCTGCTCATTTCACCCATAGAACTTAGCACAGCCTGAAACAAATTCATTCCAGCCTCCACCTACCGGAACGTGCAGTGCACAGGGGCAGAGTCTTGTCCGTCCTACTCCCTGCTACGTGCCTGATTCAGGGCACAGTGAAGATTGCTTGCACATGTGCATGCGGCAGCCGGTGCTCTGGGCTGCAGGGAGCCTGGATGGCAGGGACATGTGGGCGTTCCCAAAGCTGTGGGCCAGTGGGACACCCTTGGGGTCTAAAGCTGTTGCTGGGTGCTGGGTCAGGTGCCTGGGATCAGGGTCAGGCGAGAAGTGCCCAAAAGAGCACAGCTGGAGGGTGGCTGGAGGGGGCGGTGGGCAGGCAGGAAGGCCTCCGATGTACTGACTCCTCATTTTACAAGACGGAAGCTGATCCAGTTTAATGTGGATCAGCAACGTACTTGACAAAGGAGAGGGCTGCCGATGGAATATGCTACCAGTAGCGGCTTGTCTTGTCTGTGCAGAGGCAAGTCCGGGCCTTGCCTTTGTCACAAATACAACCCTCTGAATGGTCTGGAGTCCACCAACGTCAGTATGGAGAGGAACTGAGGCCGGTAGAGTATAATGGTCAAGCACTTAGGCTCTGGTGTCCCTTAAACCTGGATTTGAACCCCTGATTTGTCTCATACTTGGGCAAATTATTGATCTGAGCTTCATTTTCCACATTGATAAAAGAATTAAATCAGAAAATATATGCAAAGCCCTTAGCTCGGTGCTTGGTCCATAGTAGGTGTTTAATAAATGCTGGCTCTTATTGCTACTACTCTGCTGTGCAATCTATTTTCCAAATGAAAAAGTGTGGCTCAGACAGGGGCAGGGATGAGCCCAGAGTCACTCAGCGACACAGAGGCAGAGCAGGGACTTGCACCCAGGTCTGTCACACCTGGCCAGGTTGCGCTTGTCTCCCTTCCTACCAAGCCCTTGTTGGTGGCCGGAGGACCAGCCTTAGTCACAGCGGTCTTTCTCGGTCAGAGTCACTCTCGCTTTAGAAGCTCCTACTCCTCCAGCCTGCTCTTATTCTTAAATATAAAACCTACTAAGTTTTCCTTCTTTGAAGGACCCTGGCTCAGGGTGTCCCCACAGGGGATGGCCCTCAGATGGGACCTCTGTCCCAAGCTTCAGCCTAGCTTGAACCAGATTTCCAATTCCCGAACTGAATGCCACATGGGAACCCCAGCCAAAGACTGGGAATAGTTCCATTGGCTCAGCCTCATCAGAATCATCATCTTAATTCATGAAGAAAAACACAAAACTTCGGTTAATTTTAGTCCCCACATGCCTGGGATCTATAGCAACCAATCCTATAAAAATGCACATCTGTCCAGATGGCAAAACACATACCTGGGGAGTCTGCCGGCACCCGGTATTCAGTGGCCAAATCTCCTGGCTTTTGGACCAGGGAGAGGCCTGGGGGTCATTTGGAGCAGAGGTTCCTTCTTGGATTCCTGGCTGGTCCTTTTGAGAACCTGAAGGAAACCATGAACTTTCTCTGCAGAAAAATGCACCGATGCCCAGACTTCGATATTCGATTTTAAGAGGTTTAAGGGTCTCCTAAAGACCAGTGTGGGGCACTGTTCCAGGCTGGAACCCCAGTAAAAGATGATCCCCTCTTTTTCAGCTAGGTAAATGGAAGTCCATTCATTTATTGACAGAAACGTTGATTGAGAGCCAGCTTCGTGTGGGGCACTGTTGAACACGCTTGGAAACCTGCAGTGAATGAGATACGTGAAGCCCCTCTTCTCAGGGAGCTTCTGTCTAGTGGGGGCAACAAGTAGTTTCTGATGGTGACAAGTGCTGGGGAGGCAATAAAACAGTGTAAGGCGATGACCTGTGCTTGTGAGAGAAGCCAGGAGATGGTTCGAGTGGTCAGGGAGGGCCTCCCTGAGGAGGTGTCGTTAGAACAGGCACAGGAAAATCTGGTGGAAGAGTGTCTCTGGCAGAGGTGAGAGGAAGCACGAAGATCCTGGGGCAAGAGCAGCTTTGGGGTAGTTGAGGGATGGGAAGGAAGCCGGTGTGGCTGCAGAGAGTGGACGTGGAGGACAGTGGTAGATGGAGAGGACAGCAAGAAGGGCAGGGGCAGGTGGAGGCATGTCTCAGTGTTCTCTGCCTTCTCCCTTTCCAGGGTATTCAAACCCAACCCATGCTTTGAGGTCCACCTCTTTCGGGAAGCCTCCATCACTCTGAACCCCTGGGATGAGCCTTAGAGTCCGTACCACTCATGTAAAAGGGGGCGTGCATATGGCACGTCCTTCCAGCAAGATGCAAAGCTCCTTGAGGACAAGGATCTGGTATTCATGCTTGTACATCCCAGAGTGCTAACGCACAATGAATCTTCAACCCAGACCCGTTGCACTGAGCAGGTCACGTACCACGAGAGGAACCAAGTTGAAATGTAGACTCAGCCTGCTTACACCACTTTTTGCCAGGTGATCTTAGGCAAGTTACTGGACCTACTGTGAGCCTCTGTTTCTTTTTATTAAAATGGAATAGTGACAATACCTTCGGCAAGGGGTTGCTGCGAAGATTAAGTCCTCAGTAAACCCCAGCCACTGTTACTACTACGGTTACTATCAGTTTCATCGATCAACTTATCTGTTCCATACTGACGACACACGTCCCCCAGCTAGAAGTCTAATCCCTTACGTGTCTATCAGTGGTGCAACTAGAGTCAGAGTGGGGGTTTTTTTTTTAAGACCACGCCCCAAATCATCAAGGAATATGCTGCCAGCAGCAGCTTGTCTTGTCTGTGCGGAGTGAGTCCGGGCCTTGCCTTTGTCGTAAATACAACCCTCTTGAATCGCTTTGCCTTTCTCAGCATTGCCTAATATTAGCGAGGACTCTTGTACAGGTCACTGGTCAGAAAGTCAGGACACTTGGGCCAGGCTGCCCCTGGGGACCCTTGGGTAATCCCTTGCACTCTCCCGGCCTCCGGTGCCCTCTGAACAAGAAGGAGGCTGTTCTAGGCGATTCCTGCGGGTGCTTCCAGCCCTGGCACTCTGGGAGTCTGTTTAGGCAGCAGCCCCAGAACAGATGAGACAGGCGGGGTTGGGGTGTCTGGTCAGCACAGCGCAAAAACAGGAGGAAAGAAATGAAAGACAGAGACAGCTTTGGCTGGGGAGAAGGGGGAGGTCGGGGGAAGGAGGAGACAGAGGAGGAGGAGGGACTGAAGGGTGGAGGGGGAGATAGACCCAGCCCAGAGCTCTGAGTGGTTTCCTGTTGCCCAGCTCTAAACCCCTCCACATTCCTGCAGACCTTCAGACTGTCCGGACAGCCGCTCTGCCTGCTGCCTGCCTGCCACTGAGGTATGCGCGACCCCTGCCCAGCCTCTGCTTTCTGTAGTTGCATCTACCCCGACACCCTAGTTCACGCCCCCACCTCGTGTGCAAGGGAGGGAAGGCTGCACTGGGGTATGCATCTCCTCTGCCCCATCACGGCTGCCCTTAAGGGCACGGTCCCTGAGTCCCTGCCTGTTGCTTTTCAGAAAGTAGACTACTGTGTAACTTGGTCCCCCTTTTAGGTTTGCAGAAAATAATCTCATCATGCCTTTGAGGGAGTGTTTTCTCTTTCTCCATCTATCTGGTTTCAGAGGCTGCCTGCCTGTCCTCTTCGCTCCCTTTGCAAATGTGGCAACCTCCTCCTTTCCTGGGAATCTGATCCTGTCACAGCTGCAATAGGGACCCGGCCAGCAGCCGGAGTCTGACCTGCCTCCTATTCCAGGAGAAGAAACCTCCTAGACTTGGTTCTTGGTCAGGGGCTCTGTTTTCCAAAAGAGACTTCGCACGGATGATAAATTAATCTCTGAACGGCAAGGGGGGAGGCTTCACCACTAATCCGACCTCCAGGAAGGCTCCTGCTTCCCTCTAATTCTCCCTACTCCCAGAACCCCCCAACACACACACACACACACACACACACACACACACAGACTCCGGCGCCATTTGGTCTGAAATGGCATCATCACCCAGAGTCCTGAGTTAGGCTTTGCTCCTGTCCTGGGCTCCCCGGGATGGAAGACACAGGAATTCCGCAGGAGCAGCCCTTGGTTTATCTGGGTCTGAAGAACCCAGACATCAGGTATCACCCAACCAAGATGCGGGGTGCAGTGGGGGCAGGGTGTGGTGGGGAATGTACTCATAACCCGGGAACGGGGAGGTAAGACAGACAGGGTTCCAGGGCCCCCTTCCCTACCTCACTGTTTCCATGGTGTCCAGCCTGTCAAGGTGTCAGGTCCTCTTCAGACAGCCCCCTGCCTTCACACTCCCTGGCTCCACTAACTGGCTGAAAACATTAGAAAATGTTTCCACCAGTACTTCTCTGGGGTTAAATTTCTGCGTGCCCCAGTGCTGGTGGTATAGGGAGAAGCAAGTCACACGTAGCAGGGCAGGCTTCAGGGACACATTTCACATGTACCATAAGTGTCTCGGCCAGACTTAGCTTCCCTGTGTGTAAGGGAAGAGGGTTGGACTTGGGGTCTTCAGGGTGCCTGGCATCCTCTGAAGGTTTCAAAGGAAGGTCTGTTAACCAGAAACCGTGAACTGGTCTTTGAATGGGCTTCGAGTCATCCGCAGGCCCCTTAAAATTGTGTGCACTGTGTCGGGGGCGGCAGGGGGAGAGAGGACCGGTGTTCACAGCTTTCAGCCTTAAGATATTCTCAAATGGATGCCGAGGGGGCATGTGGGAGACAGAAGTGGGCACTGGAAACAAATGCACATTTGCAGGAGGATGGAGCTTTTGAAATGGGAGTGGTTGGGGAAAGAGAGGGTTAACTCCCAGCCATCAGCTGCCACATCGACAAAGCCTGGAGCTAAGAGGGGGAGGGAGGGCTGGAAGGGGGTTTGCCTGGAGAAGGAATCAACTTTTGAAAGTTTCTCCAAGTCCCACCCACCAGAAGGCTCTTCTCTGTCGTGACTCACCCTCCCAGGAATGCGAGTTGCCACGGTAACCTTTTTTTCAGGGTCTCGCCTGCTGGCTGGGAGGGGAAGCTGGGAACCCTCGGAACTTCAGGCTCCGTCTGAATGTCCCCCACCCCACCCCACCCCCAAATACAAGGGCAGCAGCGAACTTTAGGCCCTGCCCTTATGGTCACCCAGGATCCCAGGGAAGCCAGGGGCTGTGATGAGCTCCCTGCACTGGGTGTTTGAAGATCTGGGTTTTAGTTCTAGCTATGCCCTGGAGGTGCCATTTGACCTTGAACTAATCACTTCTCCTTTCCAGGCCCTAGTATTCTCCTTGGTCACAGAGCAATAGGATAAAATGGGTTAAAGCACAGGAAAGCACTTTGCGAAGTGTGGTGTTCCCTCCTAACACGAAAGGTTTTAGAACTGGTGGATTTATGGCATCTCAACATTTAGTGAAATCATTCCCGGCTTTTATCCTGGCAGCTCCATCGTCTTAGGGTTTGTATAAAACTTCCCTTTACTAAAAGTGCTGACAGGCATATCTTTAAAAATTGTTTAAGTTCATTTTGGTTTGGGGACCTTCTTGTGTATTTCCCAAGGATGTTGTGCTCTCCACGTAGAAAGAGCATTGGCCACAGGCTCGAGCAGAAGTGGATTCTAACTCACAGTGTGCGGCATTGGGAAAGGCACTTCTCTCTGGGCCTCAGTTTTCCAATCTGTTAAATGGAAGATCTAAGTTAGATGGTCCCTGGCCAGGGATTCTTTTAGCTCTGAATCCCATTAACCTAAATCTGTGCTGGTGCTTTTATTCAAAGGAATAGGTGGCCTACATTTTTAACACTCACGCACCCCAGTTGAAAAGAAAATGAGAGGAGGGGCTGGGGGGATCTTGAGTTGCCTAATGGTCATGCTAAAATCTTTATCCATTTGTAGAGACTTGTCAACCAATAGCGTGGCTGGGGTTTGCTATTCGCAAGAGCAGCTCTCCTTGTTGAAAATAAGCTATTAATAAGAAAGGATGATGGAGGAAAGGAAAGAGCTGAGGATGTGGGGTAAACAGTAGAATTTTTGGCTTTTGAGGTTATTTGGGTAGGTAGATTAGTATGCAGAGATAAACAGGGACAGATATAAACTCACAGGGATGCAAAGTATAAACGTCGATTTCATCAACAGGTGCCCGCTGGCACAGCTAAAAACGAGTGCCTTCATGCCACGAGCAGACACCTAAAGTCATTCACTCACATGCCTCTCCCTGGATGATACTTTGATTTGTAGACACAGCCACGATCCAGGAATAATAGTCATGAATGTGAACACTCTGACCCTTACCCATTACAGGCTGAAACAGACAGATGCCATCAGGCTGTATGTAACTTACACATAGGTGTCATCAGGTGTGCAAACACACACTGCCATTTGTAGCCACACACAGATGTACACAGTCAAACATAACACAGATCATGACAAGGAGACAGACATATAACCCACATATACCACCCGAGCACCTCTGTGTCTTAGAGAGAGGGAAACTGAGACTCAGGAGGAGAAAATAACTCACTTGGGGTCACACGGCAAGCTGGTGTCTGAGCCAAACTTCCAGATGTTTGGAACCATTTAGATGTTCTCCTTGCCTCCCCCCTCCACCCCATTTGGTCACTTTGGGATCACGCTCGGGCACCTTCTAGAGGCAACGAGCCCTGTGGGTAACAGCGATGAGCAGCATCTTCTCTCTCCCTTTTGCTGGTCTGCACTGGCTTACTCCAGCCCACGTGGCTTTGTCATTAGGCCCAAAGGCCCAGCATGATGGAGCTAATAGGCCGCTGCTCATTTGCTTCCTGCTGGCTCCCTCCCCAACCTCGGTCTTAAAAGGGGAGAAGAGAAGGCTTGCCCTCAGCTTTCAACCAACCCTGGGGATGAGTGAAGCTACCTTTTTTCTACAACATGGAACCTGGATGCTTCTCTTCCTCCCTCCCAACCCCAATCCTGAACCCAGGCACAGCTGGGCTGTGTAAGGCCAGGGCCGGCAAGTAGTGACTTGACAGAATTATTTAGACAAACAGTCTCCTTCTCAGCCAGGAGGTGTCTTGACAGGAAACCAACTTTGCTCTCCCCACCACGCTCACCATAGAGCTTTATGTCTGCAGGGAAAATATGAACAGAGACACCACCTCTCTTCAGAGCTGGGTTCTTGCAGAAACTGGGTATAACCCCTCTCATCTGGGGATGCCTCTGGGTCTTCTTGTGTTAGTCATGGCATTTGGATTTCAGACTGAAAGATCAGATGAAAAAAACAAAATGAGGTAAACATCTGGATGTTTCTGAACATCTGGAAGTTTGGCTCAGGCACCAGCTTGCTGTATGACCTTGAGCGAGTTATTTTCCCTCTTTAAACTTCAATTTCTCCATCTTTAAAATAAGTGGCACGACAAAGAGGTTCCACATGGCCTGACAACACTAATCCATTGGTAGTGGCTGCCAGAGAACTGTGTTCAGGATTCTCGTGCCCTTCCAGACTTTAAGGGGAAAGGTCATATAATTGATTAGTAATGTCTGCCACGTGCACAGGAGGGGTAGGTGGGGGCATGTATGCCACGTATTTCCTATCTTTGGGATCTCTTAGGCCTTTCCAGCTGTGACAGCCTGGACAGTGTGATGTTATTTCTCATCCCCTCCATTTGTGGTCACCTTGGATGTAGCAGTGGGCCCCTACAAGGAGCGAAGGAGGAAGCCTGAATCTCCACCCTGAGCCTCTGCCAGCCACAGTGAAACGTGGCATCTTAGATGCTGTTATGGGTTCTCAGTCAGGCTCATTCCAGCCCCAACTCTGGAGCCCCAGAAACTCTCCAGTCCTAGGTGTTTATATCCACAACACCTTAAAACTTTTCTTAGCGTCTTCCTTTCCAGCAACAAATATTAGAAGTGGAAACAGGGAGTCAACGGGCAAGTTGAGAGAGGTAATACTCCAAAAAAGCTTTTGCCTGAAGTTGATGCAGAAAGTCAGAGCCAAAAGGAACTTTAGGGACCACCTTGCTTGAGGGTTTCCAAGTGTTGCTAGGAGAATCTAGAGATGCTCCAAGGTGTCTCAGTGGATGTCCATGTACATAGAACTCCCAGCTCCCATCTCTACTCCATTTTTACCTGCTTTCGTTTTTTAATTTCAAGTTTACTTATTGAATAGATAATAATCACTCATACGTTTCAACACATGATAAAGTGTTGCAGCTGTTTGAAATATTGGACTTCTGCAGAAGACTTCATTGAAAGAAAAGATTCTCCGGCTTAGGTAATTTCGATCACTGATCTAAAACAACCTCCTCGTTATACAGACAACCTGGAGGTTGTTCAGGTCTGCAGAGCAGAGACTTCCCTGAGTTTGCACCATGAGCTGGGAGCCATCGACTTGCTCTCAAGTCTCCTGACTTCTATGTCACGAGGACACCTCTGAGAGGCTGTGTGTGCACCCCAGGGTGTGAGCAGGATTTGCTGGTGTAGGCACGTGCGGCTGCCCCTCTGGGCCGGCTCGCCCCCACCTCAGTGGAGCCCACCCTCCCTCCTTCTGAGTCCTGGCTCCCCAGAGGGCCTGGCTCCAGGCTTGCTTTATTGCCTCTACATTTGTTTTCCTCGCTTTGGGCTTGTTTACCAGCAATATGTGTTTCTGGAGTCCTTGTTTCTGAGCCAGACAGTGGGAGTGAGCTGCTTGGCTTGCATCCGCAGCCCAACGAAAAGGCCAGCCCAGGGCCTGGGCTTGGTCACTATGTCCTCTGGAGGCTGGGTGCTGGTGTCCCCCAGACCAACAGAGGCGATATCTCCATTGTTCCGCCCCCATGCCTCTTTCTCCCTAGGCAGAGAGACAAAGTGCTGCGATTCTTGCACTCGATTCTCCAGGGCAATGGAGATTCTGGAATCCTTGAAATTTAAGATGCTCTTCCAAACAACACCATTGTTTACCTCCTTACTTGTATTCTCTCGTGTAAATCACCCATGAGCCTTTCCAGGTAGGTATGTTATTTTTGTTTTACAGGTTGGGGAACAAACGGAGGCTTAGAGAGGTAAAGTCTATTTCTAAATGTCACACAATTGCTCAGCAGCAGAGCCAGGGTTTGTCCATTTGGGCTCCAGAGCCCATGAGCTTCCCTTCATGATATAGTGCCTCTATAAAAGCTTATAACCACGCTATTATCATAGCCACTAGCCACATGTGGCTATTTACATGTAAATTAATTAAAAATTCAGTTCTTCTTTTGCGCTGTCAACATTTCAGGTATTCAATGGCCACATGTGGCCAGTAGCTACCACACTGGACAATGCAGATAGAGAATATTTTCACCATCTCAGAAAGTTCTACTGGATTGTATTGCTCCATAAACACTTCCCACTCGAATAAGATTTAACGATTTCCACTCAGTTTCTCTGCTTCACATTCTAAGAATCTATGATTATGAGAACCACAGTCTAAAATTTCTATGATTCTGACATTTCTCCCAGTTCTGACATTTAGCAACTTTTCAACATCCAGGGAGAACCCAAAGGAGGCCTTTTATGTCTTAAGGGAGACAAACCAGGGGGCTGGCTGTACTTTTCCATCCCCAAGAGTCTTTCCAAAGAGAGAGAAGTGACCTCAACTTCGGGTCCTGCTGGCAGCCAAGGACAGGTTTTCAGCCGTCTCCAGAGCAAATAAAGGCAAAAAGAAGGGACTTGATGTACGGAACAGGAGGCAGTGGGGTGGGGGTGAGGGGTGTCTGCATCTGATGGCCACCAAGCCAAGGGAAATACACCTCCCGTTCCTCCCCTGGCCCAGGGCTTTTTCCCTCCCAGCACCTCAGGCCAGTTCACAGCCCAACTGGGCCCCCTTCAGGTGACCACCTGGGAGGGGGTGGCCACCAGGGGAAATAGCATGCTGAAGTAGGGACGTGCCAGTGGTGGGTGAGGCTGCCTGGGCCCTCACCCCAGCCCTGCTCACTCACTGGGGCTCTCAGTTCTTGGCTATGGGCGGATTTCTTCCTCTCTCTGGGCCTCAGTCTTCCCATCTGTGCTATGGGCATTGAGCCCCAACTGGGATGCTGGATTATGAAAACTTTCTGAAAAGGATACATATATGCATCATCATAGACTAAAGAAATACAAAGGAGGGAGTTTTCATCTAATACTGGTCATTTATATGAAGAACATTTATATTTCCACTGAGCATGCTACATCTTGGTTTGGTTGGCAGAGGATCACAGCTGATAAGTTCTGAATGCTGGGGTTTGACCCTGTGTTCTGACTTTGCTGGAGTGACCACTGCACCCCATTAGCTGTGCAGGGTGGCCCCTGGCCGCCTTGGCCAATGGTGTTTTAGAGAACTTCAGAGAAGTGGTCTCACGGGTGTGCAGAGTAGGCTGTGTGTCTAGAATAGCCCAGCTGCTTCCCTTCCCTCCCGTCCCACCACCCAGAGGAAGCGGGTTCTGGGACTGGTGATGTAGCACAGGACACTGGGCAGGACCCAACATTTGGAAAATAACTCTTCCTGCAAGACTTTGTGTGCTGTTCTTAACAGTCTCTGGCTGCATTACCCACCCACCCCGCGCTCTGAGCATAACCCCTGTTCGGCTCACCCCAACTCCACTAGAAGGGAGCCTTGCCAATTTGGAATGGGCCTCAACACTGCATGACTTTGGGCAAGTGTTTCCCCTCTCTCAACCTCAGACGCTACAGGAAAGTGGGACCAAGAGCCCTTCCATGGCCGTCTGCCCACCCAGTGCTGTCCAGAGGCCCCGGGGACAGCATGTGCATGAGAGCACTGTAGCAACGATAACGCACGACAGGACTTGAGTTATTTTTCCCTTCTGGCTGCAAGAGCAGGGATGGGGGTGGCAGAGCGTGTGTGTGCACAGCCGGGAAAGGAGTGCAGGCGGATGGGGAGAAAGGACAGATGGAAGAGCCACCCACAGAACCTTTCCCTGTTCACAGAGGGGACGTGGTTCCTCTGCTCAGGTGCAGGACACAGTGCTTCGGAAACATCCATCATCCTGGCTCTCTAATCTGAAGCTTGTTACATTCGCAGTCCTAGCTGGACCATTTCTCCCGTGACATGACTCCTCTGTCACTGTAGCCCAGACGGGGTGACTATTTTTCTGTTCCAGCTGCCAGTCTCGCTTTGAGTCTTCTACTTTAAACAACCTCAGACAAGTCCTTCATTGACATTTTCTCTCATGTTCCATTTGTCCAAAGCCACATGCAGGAGTTGTTTTTCTTGTGTCTTCCAAGTGGGGAAGCAAGAAGGCAGATTTTCCTCATAAGCCTGGGGGAACAAACGAACATCTGTGTGAGGAACATTCCACAAACTTCCTGGAAAGGAAAGACTGGACTCCTCTGGGAGTTGGTGTCATCGTGAAACAACGCCAAGCTCTCAGGGCAATTCCTTTAAATTCCTGTTACTTTTATTTCATGCACACTTCATGCAGTAGGGGGTGAGGTTTTGTGTCTCTTTTAGCTCAAGAAAGGACTATTATGAAGTCTGTTCTTCTTTTTCTTGTTCCTGCTACTCCAATACTATTAATATAATCCAAGTGAAGATGGGTGACCCTGGAGGAGGTGACATGTGCCAAGACCAGCATGTGCCTGGGATATTTAAGAGCATTTTTTTTTTTTTTTTGAGACAGAGTCTCACTCTCTCGCCTGGGGCGAGTGCCGTGGCGTCAGCCTAGCTCACAGCAACCTCAAACTCCTGGGCTCAAGCGATCCTCCTGCCTCAGCCTCCCAAGTAGCTGGGACTACAGGCATGCGCCACCATGCACGGCTAATTTTTTCTACATATATTTTTAGCTGTCCAATTAATTTCTTTCCATTTTTTGGTAGAGACGGGGTCTCACTCTTGCTCAGGCTGGTCTCGAACTCCTGAGCTCAAACAATCCGCCCGCCTCGGCCTCCCAGAGAGCTAGGATTACAGGCGTGAGCCACCGCGCCCGGCCATTTAAGAGCATTTTAAAGACCCAGCTACCACCTCCAAGTTCACCTAGTCTACTACTTTCAGTTGACAGATGGGGGAACCAACGTCTACAGAGAACAAAGACTTAACCAATCAAGACAATATTGAGATAGAACAAGAATCCCTGGCATTTAATTTGAAGCCTAGTGTTTTTCTCTGCAAAGCCAGGATACCTCCCACCACCGTGCTTGGTCAGTTGAGAAGTCTTGGAAGGAACTAGGGCTGATGAGCCTCAGAGGGAAGTTTTGGAGGACGAAAGAGGACAGACATGGCCACTGTTGCCCTTGACCGAAAGGCTGTTTGGGGGTAGAGAGAGCACGTTTGTTCTGCGCGGCTGCAGAAGGAGGGACAGGGTAGATAGACCAGGAGGGCTGAGGAAAGGAGGCAGATTTCAATCAGTAAAAGGAAGAACTTTCTAAAGCAATTTGGACATGGAAATCCATTTAGTTAGCACAAGAAATAAAATGTGCCCACCGCAGATCCTCTGTTAGGGGTGGCATTTTGGTGTTGAATCATCAGGGGAGATTCCGCTCCAAGATCCCTTACAGTCATGAGTGCATGGGAGTCTAGAGCTCGGCATCTAGAGAGCGAGTTCTTAGCAGTGACCAGGGCAGGGGAATTTTCTAGATCTCAGCTAACATCCCCTTTGCACCATGTGGAAGCATTTGGATAGTTTCTCTAGAGGATCTAGAGAAGTGCTGTCGCTTCTGGGCAGGATGGAGAAAAACGTGGCCACACTCCAAGGTCACACTCCAAGACTGTTGTTCTTTGTTTTAAAATGTGGGTCTCATTGTCTAAAATTGGCAAGAGGTTGCTGCCTGTTACCTTCTCCCATTGCAGAGGAAGTAGAGAGGGGGAGGAGGAGGGCTTTGGGTGTAGGAAAAGAATTAATCTTAGAGCATCAAGGATTAAAGAGCCCTTGAAGATGATCTGGCTTGGCCTTGCCCAAACTTGACTAATTAGCCCACTACTTTAGCTGAATCACTTTTTAAAAACTTAAATGAATGTATTGACAAAGGAGACTTTATATCATTCCCATAAATGGAAAACTCTGTGTATCTTTGTCATAAATAGAAGGAAACTGCAAAAACAAACACACATGAGAAAAACAACTTTATTCAATTCCAGCTGGATATAATTTCCTGTGGGAGCTCCGAGCCAGAGGGTTGCTCTCTCCTTGTTAAAAACGGAAATGGATGAGTGTGAGAGAGGTGTCAAAGACATCTTAGCACCTAACTGAGACTTTCTCCTCATTTAATCAGGACGGAAAGAATATTGGATGGAACCAATTTCCCCTCACTATCATTTAACCACGTCTGAAGTTATCTCGCGTATCCCAGGAGCAGAAGGCGCTCTCCATCAGGAAGCCCCCTCGCTGAAATGTCCCTCTCTCCTCTCCTAGGGTTCCCGCACCATGAGGACCTGGGTCTTCTTTCTCCTTTGCCTGGCCGGGAGGGCCGTGGCCGCCCCTGTAAGTACCTAAAGATCCTATCTCCTTGCTCTTGCTTCCTAACACCAGCCCCAGGGGTTCCAAACCTGCCAGTCCTGATGCTCAGAGGGGACAGGGACTCCCCCACCTCCAGTCAGTTGTCTTATTTTTTAAAAAGATTTTTGTCTTAAGCTAATACGCTCAGAAGAAAAACTGTGATGAAGACCACTGGGTGGAGGTTGCAGAGAAGAGAAAGTTCCGTGTAATCTAAAGATGAACTTTTTAGCAGTCAGAGCTTCCCAGCAATGGACTAGGATTGCTTTAGGAGGATGTGACCTCTTCATCACATGAGGAATCCAAGTTGGGCATTGGGGTGGGGATGCTGATGGGGAGGATGTTAGGAGACAGTCAAGCCACAGGGAGAGGGATGGTTACTTTCTGAAACAGGGAGGGTTCTTTGGTTGCAAACAACAGACTTCAATCTGACTAAATAGGGCAGAAAAAGACACAGGGATAGGTTATAAAATGAAAGGCCTTAGGGAGGACTGGAAACGGGCAGCTCCAGGATTTAGGAGGAAAGAATCTATGGACAGTGTCAGACATTGCCATCCGAATGAATCAACTCCAGTTTCGCATCTTGAGAGAACGTGCCAAAAAGATTAAAAAAATTCAGTGAGTGCCAGTCCAGCTGAGCTTGGGTCCTGGGCCTGCTTCTTGGCTGGGGGGAGTGGGGCACCTTGATTGACAGTCCCTCCAAGAATAGCATGCAGAGGGCTGGGAGTAGCCAGCTACAGCTCATCTGGAAGCCACCGCCAGGAGGGGAGGAAGAAATGTGGGGCAGGCAAAAAGAGCAGTTGCTTTCAACCAGCGACTCCTTCATCCTCGCCTCACTGGAAAGGGCGACAGATGTTAGGCCCTGGCGATCTCAATCAGGCTGGGAGATTTGGAAAAAAGATTTGGCAAGGTTGGCATTAATTTTAGAAGTCACCCCAGCCAGCCAGGAGCCTCAGAGTTACATGTTATCTCACCTCTCCCTACTCCAAGTTGAAACGGCAAGAAAGAATTGCCTAACAATAATAATAAGACTACACTGTGGAGCAGATAATAACAACTGTTAAAATTCATGGCGTCATCCCCTCTGGGCATCAGTTTTCCCATCTGCAAAATGGGGGGTTTGGTCTGGATCAGTGATTTTCAGAGTTTGTAGGAACTCAAAGCAGCAGAAATGCTTTTACAAGCTAAATCTTACATAGAACCTCGGATATGAAATATATAAAAGGGGAGCTGCTCCAGTATTCTGCGGGGGTCACGTGTCTGGCTTCTCCTTTGCCCTGTCCCCCACCCATGGCAGTTCCTGAGGCGCAGCCTCGGGGATCTCCAATAGGCTGCTCTCCAAGCTCCCCCAGCCTGTGCTCCAGGCCAGAGGCACTTCGGAGGTGAAGCTGGCTTTGGCCTTGAGCTCTCCGAACCCCACTTTCTTTTCCAGCAGCAGCAGGAAGCCCTGCCCGATGAGACAGAGGTGGTGGAGGAAACCGTGGCCGAGGTGGCTGAGGTACGTGGGTGGTGATCCTGGCCCCCCAACCCCTCTCCACCCACATGCGTTCCCTGGGGACTCCAGACAGGTGCCCTGGGGCTTGAGGCTGGCATGGGGCATTTGTCGCCATGCACATCCACAGCACAGACGCAAATCCTGAGTATCCCCCAAACCCTGACACACTCCCAAATCTTCCCAAACCTTCGATGGAACCTGCAATTGGGGGTCCAGAATTTTTTTGTTTTGTTTTTTAAACTGTGGGACAATTTTCCTTCCACAATCACCCACAGTGTCCCCATAAGTAAAACGGATGACATGGGAGCTGCTCGGGCATGGCAGGCAGGGGCGGAGGGCGCGGCACCTCCTCTTGCCCTAACACCCTGGTGGCCTCTGAGGCACCTCAAGAGAATTCCAGGGCTCTACAAAACACGGCGGGTCTATAAGATGGAACCTAAATTCCCAAGCCCGGCATCCATGCTCTCTGTGGCCTGGGCCCAGCCCACCTTGCCAGCTGGTCTCTCACCAGCCTCTGTGGGCACCTGAAGCTTCGGGCAAGTCCCCCTCGAATCTCCACCCTTTTCTTCCGGGTCTGGGATGGGGTGGGGACCACTCGACTCATTCTTCTGCCTCCATCCCAGGTGCCTGTGGGAGCCAACCCTGTCCAGGTGGAAGTAGGAGAATTCGATGAAGGTGCCGAGGAAACGGAAGAGGAGGTGGTGACTGAAAGTAGGTCCCTTGCCCTGTAACTGGGCACATCCGGGCTGCCCTCGACTGCCTGGGCCTGGGGCCCGGGGACAGCCCACGTGAGGTTGCTTCCCAAGGAGAGGCAGGGCAGGGCCCTCAGTGGGCTGTGGAGGAAAAATCGCTTTGCCTTAAAGGTTGGGAAACTCTCTGGCACTGAGTCCCCTGGGATGTGGGCAAGATCGGTTTATAGCCGGGCCATGCACGCTGTCAGTGGCAGGAAGCGGGGTTCCTGGAAATGGCCTTCTGTTTCAAGGCTCTTTGCTCTGATTCTAAAGTTGGATCTCACATTTCTACTGAGGTCACACTGGTCACTGAGATCTCCCATCGCCTCTGGCTCAGCAAGCCCCACTTAGGAGCAGATCTGAGAGCAGAGATCAGCGGCTGGTGCACTCACTAGCTCATCTGAATTCCACACGGCCCAGGGCCATGAGGCCTGAGGAAATGAAGCCAGAGTAACTGTATAATGCTACCTGTGGTCAGTGCCAGAGGGGCAGAAACGACCTAGGGCCTCTGGCTGGACCCTGCCTTGCTGAGGCATTTGTATCCGAGGGGTTAAGAACATGGACTCGGGAAGCAAACCAGCCGAGGGTTGAACCTGGGCTTCTCCACAACAGCTTGCTTCTGTCCTCTGAGCCTCAGCTTCCTCTCCTACATAGGATGATGAAGATGGTAGACTCGTCCCAAGGATGTCCGGGGTTTTATGAGACAAAGCATGATGGCGCTTGGCCGGCGCTTGGCCGGCGCTTGGCAGAGGACGCATCCAATACAGGATGACTGAAATACCCAAAATAAAGCAGCACAAGGAAAAGGCCCCATTGAGCTCTCATCCTGAGGGGATAACTAACGGGTCTTTAGCTGTAGCTGGGCACAGAGTTTTTGTTGGAGCAGAGGGGCCTCTGCTGAGTCATGTTCCTTCCCTCCTCCACGCCCACCTCATCCGGTGTTTACCAGACACAGCCAGGCTCTATTGTCCAGCGTGGTCTGGGGCTCCTCTCCCTTTCCTTTACAGCCACTTAAGTCTGTTTTGTTGGGTCTCACAGCTCCCTGGCTCTGTGACAACAGCCATTCTAGAAAGTCTATTCTAGAATCCAGAAATGCCTCATTGTGATTATTTAACTGAGCTTGGAACAGAATGGGGGCTTCCATCCTCAGGGAAGCCATATGGCATCTGGTGTTTCTGGGTCCCAGACTGAGCCTTCAGCTCCACAAAACGTGCCTGAACTTGAGCTCGACCTTGGACTGAGCCTCTAATCCCCAGACTAACTGAGCCAACTGCTCCCCTAAATGAGGATCACTAAGCTAAGTGTAAGAGCAGAAAGGACTCAGGGTGGCCTAAGCCCAGAGGGGGGCCCACAGCCAAGGACCGTCAGCCCAAAGATCTGTCTGGATAGGCTTGGGTGGGTGAGGTTGCCTGGGTCGTGCTAACTCCATGCCCTTGCACCCCACCAGACCCCTGCCAGAACCACCACTGCAAACACGGCAAGGTGTGCGAGCTGGATGAGAACAACACCCCCATGTGCGTGTGCCAGGACCCCACCAGCTGCCCTGCCCCCATCGGCGAGTTTGAGAAGGTGAGGGCTGAGGGCCAGGGCCAGGGGGTTGGTGACTGGATCCTTCAGAACAGAATGTCTGCCCCAAAAGCTGCTGGATTGGGCTTGGGCTTCTATGGGGCTCCGGTCTCAGAAGTCCCCTTGCTAGATCTAGTCATAGCAGGAAAGTGGAGATGAGTCAGACGTGAGGCTTTAACTGACACTGGATCTCTCCAGAAACCGACGAGAATTTACTCAGCACCGTCAGGTTCCAAGCCCGATGCCAAGAGAATGCAGCTGAGATAGGAGTAGGGGCTTTCTCTACCTGAGGGCAGCTGAGCAAAGCACCAGGTCCAAATGCGTGGGTTCTGGGGGCAAACTGAAGGTTGACTTCAAACCTTATCTCCATCACTTGTTAGCTGTGAGATCTTGGTGAAGTTGCTGAACCTTTCCAAGTCTCAGTTTTCTCACATCTAAAGGGGATAAAAATAGTCCTTAACTCACAGGACCGTTGTGAGGATTTGTCAGATAATGCTTGGTACATAGTAAGAACCCAATAAGTGCTACTTATTTTTTTTCTTATCTCTCAAACACGTCCATTCTATCTCCAATAGGACCCATGCATCCATCCCAGTAAACATTTTTTGAGTCCCCCACTCATGCCGACCATTGTGCTCGTGGCCGTCTAGCTCAGGGCAGCAAATCTGGGGTCAGCATTGTTCCCACAACCTCCTATCTGGCTCCTCTGTCTTCAATCTCTCCCCCAGACAACATAGCCTCAGGGCTCCAAATCTTATTTTATTTTATTTCTCTCTTTATTTATTTGTAGACAGAGTCTCGCTCTGTCACCTGGGCTAGAGTGCTGTGGTGTCAGCCTAGCTCAGCTCACGGCAACCTCAAACTCCTGGGCTCAAGCAATTCTCCTGCCTCAGCTCCTCCAGTAGGTGGGACTATAGGCACACACCACCACGCCCAGCTAATTTTTTTTTCTGTTTTAGTAGAGACAGGGGTGTCTCTCTTCCTCAGGTTGGTCTCGAACTCCTGAGATCAAGGAATCCTCCTGCCTCTGCCTCCCAGAGTGCTAGGATTACAGGCACGAGCCACCATGCCTGGCCAAAATCTTATTTTTAAATATTTATTTATTTAGGAGACGATTGTCTCGCTTTGTTGTCCAGGCTGGAGTGCAGTGGCAGGATCATAGGTCACAGCAGCCTCAAACTCCTGACCACAAGCAATTCTCCCACCTCAGTCTCCTGAGTAGCTGGGACTACAGGTGTATGTAGCCACCACGCGCGGATAATTTTTAAAATTTTTTATAGCTATGGGGTCTCACTATGTTGCCCAGGCTGGTCTTGAACTCCTGACCTCAAGCCATCCTCCCACCTTGGCCTCCCAAAGCACTGGGATTATAGGTGTGAGCCACTGCACCTGGCCTCGGCTCCAAATTTTAACGTCATTGTTAACTCTTCCCTCCTCCTCACTTCCACCTCCACCCCCACATCCCACAGATCACCAGTGCCCACGAATCCTCCCTCTGCAGATATCTGTAAGCAGTGCTAAGTATGTGCAGGATGTTCCTCCTGGCACAGCTACCTACTGCCACTGTCCTCGTCCAGCCCTCAGCATCTCTGCTTTGCCACCCCTATTTTCAGAGATTTACTGGGAGGACTCAAATAGCTCAGCATATAGCTGTGCTTACGGCTAAGGTTTATTAGCATGACATATTCAAGATATACAGTGGACCATAGGCGAACAGACACAGGCGGAGTCTGGAGGGATCCACGTGGAGGCTTGCTTATTCTCTCCCTTCCATGGGGTCACACAGAGCACACTCTTACCCCAGCTACAAAGATGCAGCCACGTGAGAGTGATGTTTCTGTCCAGAGAAGCTCATTAGAGACTCAGCACTCACAGTTCTTACTGGAGGCTGGTCACATAAGCACCCTCTGCCTAGCACACACCAAAATTCCAGACTCCCGGAAGGAGAGCAGATGTTCAGCATAACCAGATTGTTTGTACAAGCAGTCTAGGCACAGTGAGCCACCCTTATCGGTTAGGGAAAGATTTACAACCATGCAAGGAACAGTTTTCCAGCCAAGTTCCCAGACACCAGCCAAGGGCCAATCTGACAAGCAGGCCTTCTAAGGATAGTGATCCCAGGCCCGTTATATTAACTCTTCTTTGCACGCTCTTGTCTTTCCCCCATCCCCATCTTCAACTCATTCTTCAAATATCTTCCACATTTGTTTTCCCATATCCCAGCCCTGACTCAGTTGTGCCTCTGCTCAGAGACCATCGGTGGCTCTCGGCATGGGCTGGACATTGGCCTGGGAGCCCAGAGAGTGGGTTCTTGTCCCAGCCCTACCACGAACTCACTGCATGACCTTGGCCGGTCACATTCCTTGCTTGGCCCTCAGTGGCCCCATCTCTGAAAGGGGCAAAGGTGCTAATACCACTGAAGGGCTTCGGGAATGAAGGAGGGGATGCTCTATGCTCTGCCAACAGGTGTGCAGCAACGACAACAAGACCTTCGACTCTTCCTGCCACTTCTTTGCCACAAAGTGCACCCTGGAGGGCACCAAGAAGGGCCACAAGCTCCACCTTGACTACATTGGGCCTTGCAAATGTGAGTCTCTCCTTGGGCCCTTCCAGACTCCCATTTCGGGGAGAGCTCTGAGCTGGCACTGATGCTGGCTCTGCCAACCTGTGTTGTATGATCTTGGGCACATCTCTTCCCCTCTTCTGTTTATAAATCGAGGTGGTGGTCTATGAGTAGGTTCCTCTCACCTCTGAGTTCAGGACATTTCCCAGGGAAGGACGGAGCAATTATGGAAGTTCGAGGGAGGATTTCTGGAGCTTCTTACTAGCATCCAAGACACCTGCACTTTATTTCTCTGCGACGAAGCAGTTCTGCAAGGCTAACCCAATCTTTCCTGCTTCAAAACTGTAAAGCGAAAGTGATGTCTGACCTGACCTACAATGCATTTTTAAAATGTTTGAATTTGGATGCTTTGAAATAGGGGCAAGTGTCTCCATTTCTTCTGGGCCCTGTTACGCAGCACTGTCATATCCTCGGCCTTTTACTCGATTACAATCCCATCTGCCCTCTGAAGACAGATGATAGTCACCCTTTTCTAGAAACCTGGGAGTCAGGTATTTGGGAGGGATGCCAGGGTGTTATCTGGCCTTTGTTAGTGACCCCAGCTGCACACTCAGCTGGCCCAGGTGCCTCATTTAGCATCCTCCATGTCATTGAAAACACCCAAGGCCACGCTCACTCCTCTCCAAGACAACATGCACATTGTGTGTCTCGTATATTCTGGCATCAGATGGCACTGAGGAGAGCCACCCACCTGCCCCAGGTGTACAGGGTGCAGAAAGGTGTATGAGGGGGTGGGACAGAGGTTCTCCTTGTGGTTCACCCCTTCTCCCAATTATGGGGCCCTGGGTATGAAATGAGAAGATACAGACTAGAGAAGGAGGTGTGGGGGACGAAACACTGGTAGGAAATTCTTGGGCGGTGAGACCAAGGAGTGTCCCAGGGAGCGTTCCAGGGAGCATCTGCCAAATGGCTTTGTTTTCCCCTGAGGCATATTGCCTGCTCACTCCAGCTCCGAGTGTTTCCATCACAGATGTTCTCTTCCATGCCCCAGCTGATGATGAAGGTTGCCTCCCTCCCCAGAGGGGACTTTCCACAGTCCATAGATGGGAGAAGAACAGACCCCCGAGCCCCAGGGCAAGCACACTGCCCCGGATGCTGGGAGGCCCTGACATTGTGGCCTTGAGCAAGTCCCTTCTCTCCACGTCGACCTCTAATATGTCCAATAAAAGGGGTGGACTTGGATGAAATCTTCAGATCCAACATTCTGGCATTCTAAGTTCCAAACACCAGGATGGAATCATTATCCCTAAGAAAGTTCTCGTGGTTAAGTATTCCTGATTCCTCTCCTCACCAACCCCCACCAAGCTGGGCCAGTGGATAGATGTGGTTCTTCGGCCTCCCAGTTTCAAACACCTGCCAGTGGTTGACATCACCAGAGTGGGTCCAGCCTCCGCTAGGGTCACACCTGGGGCCCAGCACCCAGAAAGGTGCAGGAGCCACTGGGCAGATCAGATCAAGATCAAGGCTGAGGAAGCAGCAGTCGTGCCTTTGCATTTTCCATTTTCAGACCATTCTTCCCCATATACAGTATCCTTTGCCCATTGTCCTGTGAAGAAACGATGGCCCAGAGAGGTCAAGCCACTGTGCCACGGTCACTGATGGAAGTGGTGTGGGTGGAGGTCCTGGGGTGGGCAAGGACCCAGGGAGCATGTCGGCTCTCGGCAGAGAGAAGCAGGGTCTGCACTGACCACCCTTGTGTTTGGGACCCTAGACATCCCCCCCTGCCTGGACTCTGAGCTGACTGAATTCCCCCTGCGCATGCGGGACTGGCTCAAGAATGTCCTGGTCACCCTGTATGAAAGGGATGAGGACAACAACCTTCTGACCGAGAAGCAGAAACTGCGAGTAAGTGGTCTCTTTCCAGCCTATCCCAGAGCGTCTGCCCGGCTCTACTGGTCCCACGCTGGCTGATCCAGTCCCATTCCTGGAACTAGGTCCCCAGTTGTAAGCTGGCATCCTACCTGCAGTGTGTTTACCCCTGGGCACAGGGACACATACTTCTCCTAGCTGCCTTTGGAGGCTTGTAGTGCACATTAATATCTTAAAAGCCCTGAGAAGTCCTGTAGTAAAGAGACATGCTCACTTTCTTTAGCCCAGTGTTAAACAAAAGCGACACAAACAGCCCTATTTCTTTTTCTTTCTGAGTCTGTGGATCTTAAACTTTAATGGGCATATCAAGCCCCCCAACATGCTGGTAAAATGCAGATTCCTCAGCCCCACCTCAGGCCTACTCAAACAATGTTTCTACGAAGCAAGGCCCAGGAAGCTGCATTTGAACACACTCCCCAGGTGATCTGGGTGTGGATAGCTCTATGAGAACCCTTTGAGATAATCCCAGGCCTCCACTCCCTGAATGAGATGCTGGTATCTGTCACACGATCTTTGGCCCCAGCTGGTCTCTGTCTGCTCTGGCCTCCTGACAGAGGTGGGAGGGGGTCCCAGCTGGCCCGGACAGTCTCCCCTGGACCCTTCGTCACACACTGTCCCCACTCCCGCAGGTGAAGAAGATCCATGAGAATGAGAAGCGCCTGGAGGCTGGGGACCACCCCGTGGAGCTGCTGGCCCGGGACTTCGAGAAGAACTACAACATGTACATCTTCCCTGTGCACTGGCAGTTCGGCCAGCTGGACCAGCACCCCATCGATGGGTAAGCCCCCAGACCCTGGCGCAGACAGAGCCAGGCATCCAGGCCGACAGGGGCACTAGTCATGGCCAGAAAGCCTCTACGCAGCCTCCGCTGCTCCCCGTCCTGGGCCACAGTTGGCCTGGGGGTTGGAAGAGAAGGAACCAGCATCCAGAGAAAGGATGCAGACCCAGGAGGAAGAAAGCAGTGAGACACTCTCTCATGCCAGAGGCAGAAGTCACTGGGAACTGAACGTACCTCCTTGATCCTGCGCGTCCTGATTCTTGGGTTCCCAATAGTGAGGGCGACTGAGTGAGGAAGGAGGACCAGGCTCCAAGGCGTGGCAGAGGCCAAGGTGGGGGCAACCACATGCCCACTGTCCTTCAGCAGAACGCCCAGGAGCAGAGCTGCCATCCGGCAGTGCCTAAGCCTCATCCTGAGGCCCAGAACCAACAGGGCCCGACTGACCCTGGACAGTTCCTGAAAAATTCAGGGTCGACCCATCCATACTGCAAACCCCTGGTTTGCAGCCCTTGCCCCTGTCCAGCTGAGTTACGGAGTGCTGTGCAGCTGCCCTGCAGACCAGGCAGGCGGTTGGTCAGTTACCAAAGGCCTATCGAGTGTTCATTATGTGCCCGGCACTATTCTAGGCGGGGGATTGAGCAGCAATCAGGGCTGACACGGTTCTTGTACCCAAGGAGCTCACAGTCTGTGTTCTTACCCCTGTCACCACCTTCTGACCTTCTCTTATGGTGATGGTGAGGGGGTAAGTAGCCCTGCTCAGCCCCAGCTGGAGCAAGCCACGCCTGCACTTTCTGGAGCCTTTTTAACTTTTTCCTTCAATTTTGAGAAGCGGAACATCACACAGAGGGGAAGAATGGGCCGCCCTTCTCACATGCTCAGGGGAGCTCCTCTCTGGGATGCTCACCCCTCGCTCTGTCCAGCCCGTGTGCCTGGAGCCCACCCACCCTGCCGGCCATCCCAGGTTGCTGGGGTCTCCTGAGCTCTGGGAAGCTCCTGGCTGCTTCTCTCCCAGGCTCTTGCCGTGGCTGGGATCCAACTGAGTCACTCCCCGTGGCCAGGAGGGGAAAAGTCAGGGGGAACATCTGGAGCTCAGGCTGAGCGACTGGATCCCACTGCACCAGAGGAGCGTGGGTGGGGCAGGTTTCCAGATGGAGCCACAAGGACTGAGCACCGGGAAAAGTGCTGCAGCCTGGCTGAGGGGATCCACTGCCCGCTCCTCTCCTCCCAGAGCTGTGGGTGGCCCTGCCTGCACCCCTGCCCCTCCCCGGGCCCCAGTTTTCTCCCCAGTACAATAAACGGTGGGGGGAGAGTGTTCCTGCCATAGTTCAAACATGGTGCGATTCCTTTCATGAGTTGGATGGGGCTGGGAGGTCCAGAGGTTAGAAAGAAAATTGGAATCACTTTGTTCCCTGGAGACCCTTGCAGGGGAGAAGTGTTTTGGAGACAACTTAGTTGGGGCCTCTGGGGAACAAAGAAAAAAAAATCATACACTTGCTCTAGAGTCAAGGCCAGCAGGGAAATAGGGATGGACAAGGGGAGAGCAATCAGAAGGGCCTCCCTCTGACATTGCCCGATACACAATTGGAGCTTCACAAAGAAGGTTAGAGACCCTCGCTGCCAACCCAGTCCCTTCCCACACCCTTCCCCAAAAGTCTGCACCATCACCAGATTGGTGGGTCTCTTTTTAGACCCTTTTCTAGGCATTTACAGTTGTATAAATGTGTGTCCACAGAAAACCTAGTGTTGTTTCATACCGGATTTTGATCTACCAAAGCAGAGCGCTGAATATTTTGACTTTAAGTTTCTGTGCCCCGAATTCTCAGCCAATTAGGAAACAATCAAATGCACCAAGAGACCTTTGTTATTGAGTCCCTAAGACCTCAGAACTGGAAGGACCCTTAGAAATTATGGCCGACTCCTCCTCTCTGATGGAGGGAGAAACTGAGGCTCAGAGTGGGGCAGTGCTGTGCTCTGAGTCCCACAACGGGTCACTGGCAGAGCTGGGGGTAGGCCCAGGATCCTGGCTTCCTGTCCTGCTATAGACGTCCTTCCTTCCATGCTGCGGGGCAGGCTAACTCCCCGCTGCCTCCCCAGGCTGGGGTCTGGGGCTTTCCCACGCCTCAGGCCCTCCCCTGCCTCTTCCCCTGCAGGTACCTGTCCCACACCGAGCTGGCCCCACTGCGTGCTCCCCTCATCCCCATGGAGCACTGCACCACCAGGTTTTTCGAGACCTGTGACCTGGACAATGACAAGTACATTGCCCTGGACGAGTGGGCCGGCTGCTTCGGCATCAAGCAGCGTGAGTATCTGAACAAGGGAGCAAGGGCACGGCAGCAGCGCTGCTCCGGGGTAGCAGGTTGCCCGCCCCGCCTCTGTGTGTCTGTCCTCTCTGCCCGTCTCCGCTGTCTGTGACTTTGACTCCCGTCTGCTCTTCCTGTCTGGGTTGGCCTCACTCTCGGGCATCTTCCTGATCCTTCTCTGTCCATCTGACCGTCTCTCTCTCTTTCCCTTCCTCAAGCATTAGTGCTCGCTCTGTGCCAAATGCTATTTTGGGAACTGGCAGGCATGTGGACAGGGAACAGGAAGTGTGACCTGGCAGCGTGTGTGAGAGACAGGGACAGGCCAGAGACAGGGAGACCAAGGTTCCTCAGTCACCGACTTCCTGGGTGACCTCGGGCCGGTCACCTGGCCCCCTGCCGGAGGTGGGGGGTGGCGGGGATGGGAAGTGCATCTTCATCCACACAGGGCCTCGTGTTTAACTCCGCTCTCTTTCCTTGATTTGCAGAGGACATCGACAAGGATCTCGTGATCTAAATCCACGCCTCCTTCCGCAGTGCCGGATCCTCTCTCTTTGACCTTCCCCTTCCTGTTTCCCCCAAAGTTTAAAATGTTTGGATGGTTTGTTGTTCTGCCTGGGGACAAGGTGCTAACATAGATTTAAATGAATACATTAACGGTGCTAAAAATAGAAATTCTAACCCAAGTCATGACATTCTTAGCTGTAACTTGACTATCGAGGTCTTTTGCTCACTCATTAATGGTTCCATTTTTCTCTTGTCATTTGTGGCCTTGCCCACTGTCTTGCTGGCACGGGGTGGAGACAGATCTGCTCTGGTCCACCTTAAGCATGCGTTGCATCTTCAGATTTTCTCTCTATTATTCTGTTTGAGACTAATACTCGCCAAGCCAGACTTTGTGTTAATTTTATTTAAGGGTATTAGCTGCCTGTGGGTCTTCCCCAGGTGGCCCGGAGGTGGGCAAAGGGAAGTAACAGACACATGATGTTGGAGGGATGTTTCAGGGGCTAGAGGACCAGTGGTGGGAGAAATCCCTGCAGAACCCACCAACCAGAACCTGGTTGGCCTGGGGCTGCAATGGAAAGAAAGATTCCAGGGCCGTGTTACAGAAATTTATCAATTCTCACATAAACCCAGTTCCTCACCATTTCCTCCTTCACCTTTCAGTGCAGTTTCTTTTCACATTAAGCTGTTTGTTCCCTCTGGGCCCATGTTCATATCCTACGGGGCTTCTCCTCTCCTCACTTTCGGAGATTCAGGCTTCTTCTCAGGGGATTCGGGACTGGGAGGCTGTTTCAGCCAGGAAGGCCAAAATCAAGAGTGACATATAGAAAGTTCTATCATAGAAAAAGTGGAGTTGATGAATTGGTTGTTTCTCCCCCCCCCCACATTTGGATGCTTTTCGTAAGGTTTCTAGCATGTTCCTCCTTTTCTCTTCCCCCTTGCCCCGCTTTTTCCTTTTATTAATCAAGAGAAACTTCAAAGTCAATGGGATGGTCGGATCTCACAGGCTGAGAACTCGTTCACCTCCAAGCATTTCATGAAAAAGCTGCTTCTTATTAATCATACAAACTCTCGCCATGGTGTGAAAGTTTGACAAATCTTTCAAAATAAAAAGTAATGACTTAGAAACTGCCTTCCTGGGTGATTTTGCATGTGTCTTAGTCTTAATCACTTTATTTTCCTGACACACAGACACATGGCATCCGTGTCGACACATGACTGCACAAATGCAAACCTTCACAAACACACTATTGCGCTTTTGTACGCACACCTGTCCACACACGGAGACATTCTTAGGCAGGGAACGTATGGTTCCTAAAAGCACTAACTGAGTCGTTTCAATGTAATGACTCGTGGTCTGACCCTTTTCATTATTCCACTCCATTATCAGCACCAGGCTAAGCAACCATCGACTGTCACTAACAATCCATTTATTCATTCATTCATTCATCCACCAAATATTTATGATGTATCTATACTAGGTCCCATGCTAAGCCCTAGAGACACAGCTATGGCTAAGCAGACAAAGCATTTGTTCTTTTGGAGCTTATAATGCAGTGAGGGATACTTTAAATAGTCACACAACGAATTATAAATTATAAGATGTCACAGGTGCAATGAGAGGAGGGTATGAGAGACCATGAGTGTAACAGGAGGACACAGCATTATTGTAGCGTTACACTGTTCCAGATAGTAGCCACTACCCACATGTAACTATTTAGATTTAAATTTAATTAAAAAATGCAGTTCCACAATCATACTAGCAATATTTCAAGTGTTTGATAGCCCCACAGGGCTAGTGGTTACCCTGTTGAACAGAAACAGATCTAGAACATTTTCATCACCACAGAAGGTTCTGTTGGACATTGCCGTTCTGCGTCATAAGTCCGCAGAACACTTTTCAAAGCTCATGCGTGCTCATCACGCTAGTGTGATATTTTGGGCTGGTGTTCCAAGACTCCCCTTAGAGATGGAGAAACAGGCCCAAGAAGTGTGTTCAGTTGCAATGGGCCATGTAGCTGGGTCTTCGGGTGTGGAGACTAGAGGTTGTTTTTCCCCCCTTCTTATTTTAAATTATTTTAAGATTCAAGTAGGGACAGCTATTTTGACAAGGAGGTCTCTACACTGGTAAGTTTAGGATATAAAGGAAGAAATTATCATCTGTTCCCTAAGGCTTTAGGGTAAGTCTTGTTTGAATGGCAACATGACTGAAGGTATGCTGTAACCTGGTGGTATTTTGTACTAATGTCAGAAAAAATTCGTTTCTAATACTTTTTAAGTTGCAAACACTAATTTGTAAGAATCTGCTGGAAGGCCTTGCCCATTTTTTTTCCCCCAAAGCCAAACATGACTCACTTGCATCAGAATTATATGGGGTACTTCTTAAAATGCAGATTCCTAGATTACACACTGCACTGATTGAAACAAAATCTTCAAGG
>NW_012151729.1:1624997-1629941 GCF_000956105.1 Propithecus coquereli
TAAAATAATACAAGCTTACAAAAAAAATCAAACCGCATTCTGGTGTTCTCTTCTATACAATGGGAGGGAGAAGAGTAAGAGAGATTGACTGGTTTGGTATTGGCTATTTGAGGAATGCAAACCCAGCACTAGTCTCATAAGCTCTAGGAATCTGCGGAGAGGTAAAGTAAATTTCAGTATTGGCTCATTCATTCATTTAGCACCATTTATCAGGTGTCTGCAATGTGTTAGGCACTATGCTACGGCCTCACAATTAAGGTCCTTGCTCCCCTGGAGCTTCCTTTCATTCTAGCTGGGCAGAAAACACATAAGTTAACAATACTGTTTCAGATAGAAATGTGTGCTATAAAGGAAATAAAGCAGGGAGCTGTCATGACTTGGACCGGGTGCTCCTTCAGGTAGGTGGGAGATGTGACATTTGCCCTGTGTATGGAGTGATGCAGTCCTGTGCCCTGGTCAGCCCGGGGCAGATCACCTATGGAATGTACAACACCGACTATCGCAACAGCTCTGCCACCAACTTAGTGAGCTTCAGGCAGGTTGGGTGACTTGTCATGTGATGAGGCAGTGAAAAAGGGCAGGGAAACTGGAACCCAGAGTTTTCTCCCCCATATCTGGGTACCTCCACGTAGGGAGCTCCTCAGAGGTTTCGAGGAAAAGCCAGCATCAAGGAGACATGAAGCATGAATCAGCCCAGGACCCTGGGAGGACAGGGTATGGCTGCGTGCCCTGCTGGCTTCGGCAAAAGTGACAAGTTAACAGAGGCCCTCAAAATCTAGAATTCTTAAAGGCAGGGCTTCCATTTCCTCCTCCTATCTGTCCTTCCCCCTTTAAATCACTTAACAAACAAACAAAACCCCTTAACATTTGAAAGAAATTACATCATTACCCTAGATGAAAAATTAGTATCATTTGTCATAAAGAGATAAATCCTAAAGATAAATACAATAAAAATACAAATGCAATGAAAAAAACATGCAGTTATGAATGTGCCTCATGCTTGAAGAATGCTCCATTTCTTGTTAAAGGAAGAAATCTTAGAGACTTTTCTCCTTGACAATCAGACAGTCCAAAGGGGAACTGAATTACCAGTAATTCAGTGTTAATTAATGTGTAACTCTCCTAAAATCATCTCCTGGGCTGAAGTGGTGGGGATCCCTCCCTTTGGGAAATTCCTCTTCATGTGAAGGTGTGGGTCCTTTGGAGGTCATCTAGGCCCTTTAACTGACCATTTACTGGTCAATATATTTCCATGAATCGAGGAGGGCTTGGCCAGATCCTGGAGGAAAGGGAAGGTGCCCAGGTCAAAGGAGCAGAGAATGAAGCATCCCTCCCTCTTGAATCCTGCTACAGAACTGGATTGAGCCTCATTTAGTCCAGTGACCCAGCTCTCTGAGCTTGTCTCCTCGTCTGTAAAACCCTGGTGATAATGGTTCCTGATGCATGGGTTGTCGTGTCTGGGTGGAGCGAGCCAATGAATCA
The DNA here is from genome assembly GCF_000956105.1 of Propithecus coquereli. NCBI lineage: Eukaryota > Metazoa > Chordata > Mammalia > Primates > Indriidae > Propithecus > Propithecus coquereli. The sequence continues at coordinate 1,626,480 of NW_012151729.1, forward strand.
TCGTAATAATCATCATTATCATCACCATCAACTGCCACTCCTGACTTAAATTCAAGGAGGCTGCTCTTTCCCCACTGCCTTAACTGGTCTTCTATTGACTGGTCCTCTATTGCTGGTCCTCTACCAGTTGTAATGTCTTCAAGGCCACACTCCCTTTGAGAAGGGACTTGGTGTCTCGTTTTGTTAGCCTGTGCTGGGCTGGCTGGTGTCTGCATTAGTTTTGGCTGCAGGACTGCAAGGGTTAAACGTGTCCAGCTGGAAACGGAAAAATAAGGGTATCCTAAGGAGGCGAAGGGGCCCTGGACAGGGGGTTAGGAATCGAGTTTCCAGGACAGATGTGTGAGCCTGGACAAGAGCCCACCCATCCAGGGATTCAGTTCCCTGACCTAACTAACGGTAGAGGGGGAGCTAGACGAGATGGTCCTGTCTTCAGAGACTCTGAGGTCGCTCCCCTTTTCTCCTTCTGAACAGGTTGTCCTAGAGATGGGAAAACCTGGACCCCGCCAGGCCTTACAACCTGTTTTCCAGAGGGCCCCCCAGAGCCAGCGGGACCCAGCGCCTCCTTCCTGAGCCACGGGCCCTCCAGGCTGCTGAGGAGGGTCAGGGCGCCCCCTGGCGGGACAGGGGAGAAAAGCTCCCAGAGCTGCGGATGGGTCTCAGCATCAGAGCTGTGAGGAGTCATGGAGGTCACCGAGTCAAGCCCCCACATTTTCCAGACGGGGAAACTGAGGTTCAGAGAGCGGAAGGTACCCCTCAAGTAGGATTGTCAGATAAAATTAAAGACTTCTAGTTAAATTCGAATCTCAAATAGACAACGAATACTTTTTTTTAAATATAAACATGTCCCATGCAATGTTTAGGACATACTTCTACTAAAAAATTATTTGTTGAGAGTCTGAAATTCACATCTATCCGGCTGTCCTGTCTATTTCTTTGCTATATCTGGCGACCCTACCTCCAAGTCCACCCACTGAGTTTAGGTCTGAGCACGGACTGCACCCATCATACCTGACTGATGGCTTGGGCTCGCAGCTCTGCCCAGCACTCAGCAGGGCATGGGAAATGCTTGTTGACATCCTTCTGGGAGAGGGTGTGTGGAAGGACATCTCCAACCTGACTTTGATGATCACCAGGAGTGTTTCAGATCGGAGGAGGGAGGTGGGTCCTCCCCTGCCCCAACCTCTGCCGCCTTCAAACACCCACCAGCAAGGTTTTAATAATAGAGATACCTAACATCCCTGCCCAGTTTGATTTACTAGGTGGCATGCGGGGTGGGGGGCAGGGCAAGGGGCCTGCGCATCTAAATTTCTACAAGTTCCTTAGGTGATTCTGATGCATAGCAAAGATTGAGACCCCCTGGGTAGCTATAAGGAAGATGAGGAAACTGCTTGGATAACACAGATTTTTAACTAGCATATATCAGTAATTGTCAATCCTCGCTATGAGTAAGAACCATGGTGGGTGAAGGAAGGGGAGGAAGGAAGGTTAAAGATGCAGATTCCCAGCTCTACTCCCAGGATGCTAATTGAGTAGGTCCAGGGTGAGGCCCTGGACTCTGCCCTTCTGATAAGCATTCACCTGCATTTGTAATGTGCTTTGCTTCTTAAAAAACAAAAATAAAACTGAAGCAAATATGGACAAATGATGCGGTTCTTAAAAGCAGATAATGAGTACCTGAATATTTATTGTTCTATTTGCTATCATTCAAATGTTTCAATAAGAATACTTTTAAAACTTAGGTGCATTTTAGGGCATGGTCATGTGGGTGGCCTGGAGACAGTAACTTGAGAATCACTGTCTTGGAGGTAAGAGAGTAGAGAGGGTCGCCTGCTTCCCAATACATGCGGGTGCCCCCACATCTATGAGTCAGAAGAGACAGGGAAGTTTCTGGGAGGAGATGGGCAAGACCTGGTCTTGAAGGGTGGACAAGATTCAGAGACGTAGAGGGAATATCACAGCTAGGAAGCAAACAGTCTGAGCGAGCGGGAGAGTAAGCACCAGGACACCTGGGCTGTGCCTTGTTCACAGCTGCGGGCCCATAAACGACCTCTTGTCTCCTACCACGACTGCCTCAGTCACTACGCTCTAGCCACAGTGGCCTCCATTCTGTTCCTGAAACGTGCCACAGTCTGTCCTGCCTCAGGGCCTTGGCACTTGCCTTCCCCTCTATTTGGAACTTCCCCACTTTTCACCCAGTCCCTCCCTCTCCCTCACCTTCAGCTCTTTGTTCAAACGTCATCTCCGTGGAGATGCTTTGCTGTCTACCCCTCTTACTCACATTTTCTCTTCTTCTTATCAGTGATCACAAACTTTATTTATAATCTTGTTTATTTGTTTTTGTTCCCTGACAACCTTCCACCCCTGCTTCCCCCACCAGACCACAAAATGTAAATACCACTGCTGTGCCCCAGCCCTGGGCACTTGGAACGTATGAAGTGCTCAGCCAACATTTGTTAAGAGAATGAATGAACAAGAGAGGTGGGTAAGGCCAAAGCAGGGAAAGCCCTGGAACCCAGGAGAAGGATGGAAGGATGTTGAAGCCTGAGAAACTGAAATGGTTCCAGAAGAATCCTGATGAGGTCAGGAGGATGGACGCTCTGGCTCTGAAAGCACATGATTCTCTCTCTTTTTCTTTCATGGCTGCTCTAACCCAATACAAAGAGCTCATGAGTTTCTTAGAAGTCATTTCCCAGTAGATCAGAGGTTCCCAACGTTGTCAGACTCAATACCTCTTTTTAATAATAAATAGAGTCACATAATAAAATAGACCTCAAGTCATAGAGTCATCATGATCCTTGATTCATGACACTCTGTCATTGGTCTCTGCATGGCCCTCTTTTATTTTTATGTATCAGTCGATCGATCGAAGGATATAATGCACACCCACGAGCCTACCCCCCAGGCTGAAAACCAGAACACTGACGACATCTTATAACTCCCTGTGTGTTCCTTCTCCTGCCTTCTGCCCCTCTGACGTGAACTAACCACTCTCCTGAATTTTGTGTTTATCCTTCCCTTCCCTTTAAAAACAAATATCTCGGCAACATAAACACAAACACACCCGCACATACACCAGAGTCATTATAATAAAATAAAGCTTTTCAGTATGTAAATGCTGGGCCATGACCCCTTTAGAAGATATAATGAAATTGCCATATGTTTATGCTTGCCTATATGAATAAAGTTTAGATTTAAAAGAATGGATAGATGGCTGGGAATGGTGGCTCACACCTGTGCATTCTGGGAGACCAAGGCAGGAGGATCCCTTGAGCTCAGGAGTTCAAGACCAGCCTGAGCAAGAGCGAGACCCCATCTTTACTAAAAACAGAAAAAAAAAAAAATTAGCAGGTCATGGTGGCACACACCTGTAGTCCCAGCTACTTGGGAGGATGGGGCAGGAGGATTGCTTGAGCCCAGGAGTCTGAGGTTGCAGTAAGCTAGGCTGACGCCATGGCACTCTAG
>NW_012151729.1:1629991-1634775 GCF_000956105.1 Propithecus coquereli
ATAATACAAGCTTACAAAAAAAATCAAACCGCATTCTGGTGTTCTCTTCTATACAATGGGAGGGAGAAGAGTAAGAGAGATTAACTGGTTTGGTATTGGCTATTTGAGGAATGCAAACCCAGCACTAGTCTCATAAGCTCTAGGAATCTGCGGAGAGATAAATTTAATTTCAGTATTGGCTCATTCATTCATTTAGCACCATTTATCAGGTGTCTGCAATGTGTTAGGCACTATCCTACGGCCTCACAATTAAGGTCCTTGCTCCCCTGGAGCTTCCTTTCATTCTAGCCGGGCAGAAAATGCATGAGTTAACAATACTGTTTCAGACAGAAACGTGTGCTATAAAGGAAATAAAGCAGGGAGCTGCCATGACTTGGACCGGGTGCTCCTTCAGGTAGGTGGGAGACGTGACATTTGCCCTGTGTATGGAGTGATGCAATCCTGTGCCCTGGTCAGCCCGGAGCAATTCACCTATGGAATGTACAACACCGACTATCGCGACAGCTCTGCCACCAACTTAGTGAGCTTCAGGCAGGTTGGGCGACTTGGTCATGTGATGAGGCAGTGAAAAAGGGCAGGGAAACTGGAACCCAGAGTTTTCTCCCCCATATCTGGGTACCTCCATATAGGGAGCTCCTCAGAGGTTTCAAGGAAAAGTCAGCATCAAAGAGACATGAAGCATGAATCAGCTCAGGACCCTGGGAGGACAGGGTATGGCTGCGTGCCCTGCTGGCTTCGGCAAAAGTGACGAGTTAACAGAGGCCCTCAAAATCTAGAATTCTTAAAGGCAGGGCTTCCGTTTCCTCCTCCTATCTGTCCTTCCCCCTTTAAATCACTTAACAAACAAACAAAACCCCTTAACATTTAAAAGAAATTACATCATTACCCTAGATGAAAAATTAGTATCGTTTGTCATAAAGAGATAAATCTTAAAGATAAATACAATAAAAATACAAATGCAATGAAAAAAACATGCAGTTATGAATGTGCCTCATACTTGAAGAATGCTCCGTTTCTTGTTAAAGGAAGAAATCTTAGAGACTTTTCTCCTTGACAATCAGACAGTCCAAAGGGGAATTGAATTACCAGTAATTCAGTGTTAATTAATGCCAAATGTGTAACTCTCCTAAAATCATCTCCTGGGCTGAAGTGGTGGGGATCCCGCCCTTTGGGAAATTCCTCTTCATGTGAAGGTGTGGGTCCTTTGGAAATCATCTAGGCCCTTTAACTGACCATTTACTGGTCAATATATTTCCATGAATCGAGGAGGGCTTGGCCAGGTCCTGGAGGAAATGGAAGGTGCCCAGGTCAAAGGAGCAGAGAACGAAGCATCCCTCCCTCCCGAATCCTGCTGCAGAACAGGATTGAGCCTCATTTAGTCCAGTGACCCAGCTCTCTGAGCTTGTCTCCTCGTCTGTAAAACCCTGGTGATAACGGTTCCTGATGCATGGGTTGTCGTGTCTGGTGGAGTGAGCCAATGAATCATCGTAATAATCGTCATTATCATCACCATCAACTGCCACTCCTGACTTAAATTCAAGGAGGCTGCTCTTTCCCCACTGCCTTAACTTGTCTTCTATTAACAGCTCCTCTGTTGCTGGTCCTCTACCAGTTGTAATGTCTTCAAGGCCACACTCCCTTTGAGAAGGGACTTGGTGTCTCCTTTTGTTAGTCTGTGCTGGGCTGGCTGGTGTCTGCATTAGTTTTGGCTGCAGGACTGCAAGGGTTAAACGTGTCCAGCTGGAAACAGAAAAATAAGGGTATTTTAAGGAGGCGAAGGGGCCCTGGACAGGGGGTTAGGAATCGAGTTTCCAGGACAGATGTGTGAGCCTGGGCAAGAGCCCACCCGTCCAGGGATTCAGTTCCCTGACCTAACTAACGGTAGAGGGGGAGCTAGACGAGATGGTCCTGTCTTCAGAGACGCTGAGGTCGCTCCCCTTTTCTCCTTCAGAACAGGTTGTCCTAGAGATGGGAAAACCTGGACCCCGCCAGGCCTTACAACCTGTTTTCCAGAAGGCCCCCCAGAGCCAGCGGGACCCAGCGCCTCCTTCCTGAGCCACGGGCCCTCCAGGCCGCTGAGGAGGGTCAGGGCGCCCCCTGGCGGGACAGGGGAGAAAAGCTCCCAGAGCTGCGGATGCGTCTCAGCATCAGAGCTATAAGGACTCACGGAGGTCATCGAGTCAAGCTCCCTCATTTTCCAGACGGGGAAACTGAGGTTCAGAGAGCGGAAGGTACCCCTCAAGTAAGATTGCCAGATAAAACAAAAGACTTCTAGTTAAGTTCGAATCTCAAATAAACAACGAATACTTTTTTTTAAATATAAACATGTCCCATGCAATGTTTAGGACATACTTCTACTAAAAAATTATTTGTTGAGAGTCTGAAATTCACATCTATCCGGCTGTCCTGTCTATTTCTTTGCTATATCTGGCAACCCTACCTCCAAGTCCACCCACTGAGTTTAGGTCTGAGCACGGACTGCACCCATCATACCTGACTGATGGCTTGGGCTCGCAGCTCTGCCCAGCACTTGGCAGGGCATGGGAAATGCTTGTTGACATCCTTCTGGGAGAGAGTGTGTGGAAGGACATCTCCAACCTGACTTTGATGATCACCAGGAGTGTTTCAGATCGGAGGAGGGAGGTGGGTCCTCCCCTGCCCCAACCTCTGCCGCCTTCAAACACCCACCAGCAAGGTTTTAATAATAGAGATGCCTAACATCCCTGCCCAGTTTGATTTACTAGGTGGAGTGTGGGGTGGGGGGCGGGGCAAGGGGCCTGGGCATCTAAATTTCTACAAGTTCCTTAGGTGATTCTGATGCATAGCAAAGACTGAGACGCCCTGGGTTAGCTATAAGGAAGATGAGGAAACTGCTTGGATAACACAGATTTTTAACTAGCATATATCAGTAATTGTCAATCCTCGCTGTGAGTAAGAACCATGGTGGATGAAGGAAGGGGAGGAAGGAAGGTTAAAGATGCAGATTCCCAGCTCTACTCCCAGGATGCTAATTGAGTAGATCCAGGGTGAGGCCCTGGACTCTGCCCTTCTGATAAGCATTCACCTGCATTTGTAATGTGCTTTGCTTCTTAAAAAACAAAAATAAAACTGAAGCAAATACGGACAAATGATGCGGTTCTTAAAAGCAGATAACGAGTACCTGAATATTTATTGTTCTGTTTGCTATAATTCAAATGTTTCAATAAGAATACTTTTAAAACTTAGGTGCATTTTAGGGCATGGTCATGTGGGTGGGCTGGAGACAGTAACTTGAGAATCACTGTCTTGGAGGTAAGAGAGTAGAGAGGGTCGCCTGCTTCCCAATACATGTGGGTGCCCCCATATCTATGAGTCAGGAGAGACAGGGAAGTTTCTGGGAGGAGATGGGCAAGACCTGGTCTTGAAGGGTGGACAAGATTCAGAGACATAGAGGGAATATCACAGCCAGGAAGCAAACAGTCTGAGCGAGCGAGAGAGTAAGCACCAGGACACCTGGGCTGTGCCTTGTTCACAGCTGCGGCCCCATAAACGACCTCTTGTCTCCTACCATGACTGCCTCAGTCACTACACTCTAGCCACAGTGGCCTCCGTTCTGTTCCTGAAACGTGCCACAGTCTGTCCTGCCTCGGGGCCTTAGCACTTGCTGTCCCCTCTATTTGGAACTTCCCTACTTTTCACCCAGTCCCTGCCTCTCCCTCACCTTCAGCTCTTTGTTCAAACGTCACCTCCTTGGAGAGGCTTTGCTCTCTACCCCTCTTACTCACATTTTCTCTTCTTCTTATCAGTGATCACAAACTTTAATTATAATCTTGTATATTTGTTTTTGTTCCCTGATCACCTTCCACCCCGGCCTCCCCCACCAGACCACAAAATGTAAATGCCACTGCTGTGCCCCAGCCCTGGGCACTTGGAACGTATTAAGAGCACAGTCAATGTTTGTTAAAAGAATGAATGAGGCTGGGCGCAGTGGCTCACGCCTGTAATCCTAGCTCTCTGGGAGGCCGAGGCGGGCGGATTGTTTGAGCTCAGGAGTTCGAAACCAGCCTGAGCAAGAGCGAGACCCTGTCTCTACTAAAAATAGAAAGAAATTAATCGGACAACTAAAAATATATAGAAAAAATTAGCCGGGCATGGTGGCACATGCCTGTAGTCCCAGCTACTTGTGGGCTGAGGCAGAAGGATTGCTTGAGCCCAGGAATATGAGGTTGCTGTGAGCTAGGCTGACGCCACGTCACTCTAGCTGGGGCAAAAGAGTGAGACTCTGTTTCAAAAAAAAAAAAGAATGAATGAATGAATGAACAAGAGGTGGGCAAGACCAAAGCAGGGAAAGCCCTGGAACCCAGGAGAAGGATGGAAGGATGTTGAAGCCTGAGAAACTGAAATGGTTCCAGAAGAATCCTGATGAGGTCAGGAGGATGGACGCTCTGGCTCTGAAAGCACATGACTCTCTCTCTTTTTCTTTTATGGCCAACTCTAACCCAATACAATGAGCTCATGAATTTCTTAGAAGTCATTTCCCAGTAGATCAGAGGTTCCCAAAGTTGTCAGACTCAATACCTCTTTTTAATAATAAATAGAGGCACATAATAAAATAGACCTCAAATCATAGAGTCATCATGATCCTTGATTCATGACACACTGTCATTGGTCTCTGCATGGCCCTCTTTTATTTTTATGTATCAGTCGATTGATCGAAGGATATAATGCACACCCACGAGCCTACCCCCCAGGCTGAAAACCAGAACACTGACGACATCTTATAACTCCCTGTGTGTTCCTTCTCC
>NW_012151729.1:1636100-1644455 GCF_000956105.1 Propithecus coquereli
ACTTCATGTTTGCTAATTTAGCGATATTTAGTTCTCCATCTGTTAAAAGAAGTCTCCAATCTCTTTAGTTACATATTTGCCAAAGGGATATGGCTACAAATGCAGAGCGGTGTAAGTGGGTTGAGTAGGTGACCCCCGCACAGGTGGCACTGGTGACGTGATTTTACGAGACGGTGAACAACTCTTGGTAGACTTCTGGGCAGAGCTAAGTTCAAGTGTCCTTTGATTTACAGGACTGTTGCAATTTAATATATCTCAAAGCAGTGCAAAACAAACAACAAAAAAACAACGATAAACAAAAACCCAAGCAACTTTGTTGATGTTTGTAAAGGGGAGTTAGGCTCCAAGTTCAGGTCATTAGTTCATTTGAAAGCCATGCAGGAGGTGAGACGATCCTTCGCTGTGCAGAACTGTCTCGTTCATTACAGGACATCTGACTTCTCCAGCCCTTGCCCACTCACTGCCCGCAGCACCCCCAAAACGCTCCATACACATCCAAAGGGACACCCAGGGAGCAGTACAGCCACCATTGAGAACGCTTTCTTGGAAGCTTGCTGAGCGTTACCTACAGAGACCAGCAGGGGGAAGCCTGACCCAAGGAGTGGACACTCCCAGGCCCCGGGCTTCCCAACTTTCAGGAGTAGCCTGGACTCAAAGGTTCTCAAGGTATGGAAGGATCATGTGCTTCACTGCAGCCCCCTCCCACACGATTATACAGGCAGGGAAACTGAGTCTCAGAAGGGCAAAGAAATTTGTGACTTGATCAATATCTACTCTTAATGGCACAGTCAGAAAAGAATCCAAGAGGCAGAAGCCCAAAGACCTAAAATGTCATTATCCCTGTTCCCTGAGAAACATTTCACATCCCCAGTTCTCAACGATAGGACGGACAGGCGGGAGGCAGACCCCTCTCCTGCCGTGAGTCTGGCTGTTGGGCTTGGAAGAGAAGGTGGTGTGCTAACGTCAAAAGAGAGAAGCTGGGAGACCTGGTCCCAATCCCAGCAGTAACTGGAAGACGACATGATCCCAGCCAAGCAACTTCCATCTCTGAGCCTCCAGTTTTCTTTTGCAATGAAATTAATAGACGTGTGGTAAAAATCTACCAAACAAAAAACTTCAAACTGTGCGTAAGGGTGTAAAATGAAGTAAACTATGAATATTCCTTGTATATCTTTCTAGAAATATACTATATATAAAAACATTAGAATAATAAAGTAATACATAAACATGTATACATACTGTTTGTAAGATCAATGGGATAATACCATACATTTTATATGCTTTGTTTTAAATTTAAAATATCACTTATAATCTGTTCATAGTAGTGATATATATTTGCCTCCTTCCTTCCAGTGGCTGCACGGTATTTCATAATACTGATGGACCAGTTTAATGCTGCACCTACTGGTACACAAGCCCTGTGCTCTCTCTTGGGGTGTCTTGCTCCGACAAAGCACTCTACAGAGAACGACCTTATACATACATCTCTGTACACGTGTACAAGGATCTCTGTAGGATGAATGCCTAGAAGTGGAATTGCTCGGTCAAAGAATCTACGTGTGTCTGAAAGATTGACAGATGTTGCCAAAATGTCCTCCAAAATGCATCACTTTCAACTTCCTCCTCTGGCCCAGGAGAAGGCCATCGCCTCTCCTCATCAGCATTGGGAGGTACTTATCTTTGGGGCCTTGGTTTCTTCATCCACGAAATAAGAGGATTAGATGAGATGATACCCAAGATTCCTTGTAGCTATAACTTCCCAGATCTGTGACTTTTTTCCTCTAAGACGTCCAGCTGAGGAGGAGGACAGAGCCTCAAACTTAAGTAACTCATCTCTTCTCCTCTCCCCTCCCTTCCCTTCCCCTTTCTTCTCTCCCTCTAGTCCCAAGAGAGTGGGAAACCGCAGGAGGCCACCCTTAGGAGATCTGGTTCCAGAGGCAGCCCTATACCTGGACCACTTCCTGCCTGCCCCATCCATTTTCCCACCTGGTTTAGCAACTTCTGCCTTCCCTGCTGGGACTCCCATTCAGGTCTCTTGAGATAACATCTTATGAAGTTTTTTGCCCAAAGCATGCCTTTTTCTGCGCCTGGAAGGAACGAGTTTCACTTGCTCTGAAAAAGTCCCTGCATATGCTTGTTACTTCTGCCAAGAAACCTGAGAGGCCCCAAATTCCTCAGCGCCTGGATCCCAGAATCGCTTAATCTGCTGCTGCTCCCTTCCAAGGGGCGCTGAGATGATGGAGTTACAAGCTGCTTAAGGGCTTAGAGGGTGTCAGCTTGAAGGGAGGAGAGCATGAGGGAGCGTCTGCCTCCACTAGGCTCGGCCTCTCAGATGAACGAGCTGGGGAGAAGGGAATGTTTACGGAGATCAATGCAGACACCCTGGAGGGGCCGGAGCTCCCCTTGGGCTTCTCAAGGATGATATGAGATTGACATCATCAAAGCCCCTGAGGAAGACTCTTTCTGCCCCGAAGTCACTGCGTGCTGGATTCTCAGAGCCGGAAGGCGCATGGGGCTTGGGGAGGACGATCACGGCTGCTCCACCTTGCGCAGCTTCCGGTGCTCCACTTGCAGTGATTACAAACAGAATGGTGCCCCAAAGAGGTACAATGATAGAGTAGTGGATCATTTTAAAATGTAAAAAAAAAAAAACACCCTAGCAATGACTTCTTGTTATACTCAAAACAAAATTCATACAGCTCTTCATGATTCATCCCTATTTTCCTCTCCAACCTCATATCCTACCATCATAAGACATTGACCTTATTTCTGATCCCCAAACACACCCAGCAGCCTATTTGGTTCCTGCCTCAGGGCCTTTGCACAAGTTGCTTCTAGATTTTCCCAAGGTTGGCTGCTTCTCATTATGGAAGGCTCATCTCAAATAACACCTTCTCAGACAGGGAGGTCTGTAACCACGCAGTGTAGAATGGCCACCCGCCCCTCCCTCCAACACTCGAGTCCTGGCCTTCTAGCAAGCTCTGTGACTCTGAACAAGCCACTGTCCCCAAGGTTTCTCTGTAAAATGGGAGTGATATTCCTCATCTTACCTTCCACCCTGGGCTCTTTCTCTTTGCTCCCACCTTACTTTCCACGTTCCACCTGCAAGGAACTCGTATATCCTTTTGAATATGTTGTTCCTTCTCCCAGTACATTATTTCCAAACCCCTCACCTCATTCCTGCTTGTACCCACAGAGCTGGCACGAAGCCTAGCACCTTAGAGATGCTCAGAAGTATTTGTTGAACAAACAATGAATTGGATCAGTGCAGTGGTGACATCTTGCAAGTTGTAAAGTGGCCTACCTCTGTGAAAGCCACTCCAAATAGCAGAGAAGCAGAGAGTGTGAGAGTCTCCTAGTTTCCCAGAACTTTTGTGTTTCTTCGATTCATGGGTAGTTCTTTAAAAGCAGAGGACTTTTCCTTGGGGTCAGCCTGCCATTTTTAACTCTCCCTGCCTCCACAGACTCATAAATGGTGAGGCTGGTGGTAATATCTCAATGCAACCCACTCACATGGGGAAACTGAGGCTCTCCCATAGGGGAAGATGGCACCACATGTGAGTAATTGAGCTGAGACTACGAACTTGGGTCTTAGTCCTACTAGGCCAGCTCACCACAGTGTCCACCGTATAGAAAATAGGGGGGCGGGGGGCAGGCGTGCACACCTGTAATCCCAGCACTTTGGGAGGCCGAGGCAGGAGGATTGCTTGAGACTAGGAGTGGGAGATTAGCCTGGCAAACACAGAAAGACCCCGTCTCTACAAAGAATAGAAAAATTAGGCAGGTGGCGCACACCTGTAGACCCAGCTACTCGGAAGGCTGAGGCGGGAGGATTGCTCGAGACCAGGAGTTTGAGGTTGCAGTGAGCTGTGATCGTGCCACTGCACTTTAGCCCAGGTGACAGCGCGAGACCTCGTCTCAAAAAAAAAAAAAAAAAAAGAAACCGAATAGAGGGGATGGCGTACCTGGAGGGACAATATGTTATGGAATAATGTAAGAATCACAGCAAGAATAGAGGGAGGCCATACTTCAGTCGGCCCCTCAGAACCTGTCACATGCCTGGAATTTCCAGCCCTCATTCTTGCACGAGTCAGGGTGTCGTGTCCGCGGAGGACGCCTGTTAAAACAGAAGTGCTTTATCAACATCTCATCCCCTAGAAGAGGTTTGTTTCTCAGATAAGCCATCCGAAAAAGCCAAGAATGGGACCCTGCAGGGGGAGGAAATGGGGGGGTGTTTGTTACAAAGGGGGAGTTTGGGGGTCTAAGCTTGGGGGTGGGAGAGTGGGGGGCAGGCACAGCACCTACGTCGACCTCTGCCAATCTCGTCTTGCCTCAGGCTGGCCTCAAACTTGAACCACAGAGAACTGCCCCATTGCCAACAAACAAACACAGGCAGTGCACAAAGAGCTGTGTGTGCTGGGGATAACCAGTCCCACGGGTGGTTTGGGTGTAGCGGAAAGCAGTGCTCGGGTTTGGAACAGACAGCTTTAAGAAAGCTGGTGGGAGAGAGGGCCTGCCCCCACCTCCCTGTGCCACCCTGCCCACCACCCCTGCAGTGAGGGGCCTGATCACCACGGGAACTGTTTGCATGGCCCCTCCTGGGGGGCTGGACCACCCAATCTGAGTGCCTGTCTTTTCATCTTGCCCTTCTGCAGGGTGGGGCGGGAGGACCCAGGGGGCTGCGGAGAGTGCTTGGACAGCTGGGACAGGCAGAAAATGAGCAAGTTCAGCAAGACTCTGACAGCTAACACGCTCAGCGCTGCCCGCACCCTGCTCCCCACAGTCAACAACCAGAAACACCTACGAGAAACTCCATGCGACAAATAATGTCACCGGCAGAACTGGACCAGAAACCCCCAGTTCTGTCGGCAAGGTTTGTTTCATTCATCCTCTGTCGCTCCAGGGAGGGAAATGAAGCCAGGAACTGCTTCCCGAGCTCAGTTTGAGGGGTGCCTCATAAGCCTCCAAAGCGCGTATCATTTTTCCTTCCTCTCTCCTTATTCAAAGCCTGTCTGTTCTAAAGACTCAGCCAAAGCCCTTTCCAGACCCCAGCAATCTTCTCTCCTCTGAGCTCCAGGGGCTGTTTTCTTCACCTGGCACTTTCCGTAGGCAGCCCCATGTCACCACTGATCGTGGGATGCCTGACATCTCTCCCCGGCTCATCCTCAAGCTCCTCGAAGGCAGGGAGCAGGGTACCAACTCTCATACCCTGGCACAGAGCTGAGCACGCAGTAGGAGACCTTGATAAAAGCCTGGGGCTGGATGGAAACTGAGTCACAATCACTGTTTATCCCCCTCTCTTAATAGATGGAGAAACCAAGGCCCAGAGAGTGCAAAGGGCTTGCTCAAGGGAGAGCTGGGCAGGGCTGAGGCATCGGTTGAACTAAGAATCAGTGCTCCGTGTGGTATGACCACATTGGCCGGCATGGAAAGTGGAATTTCGACAGATGAGTCTCAGATGTCCTCAAACTTCTGGATAATTTGCATTTTAAGAAATCAAATTCTATTTTAGCTGTTGGGGGTACTGTGGTTAAAGAAATTATATAGCACACCTTTCCTTACAAGTCAATGATCAGTAAGTATTCTTTGGTTGTGAGCATCAGAAATTGATTCTAGGTAATTTAGATTATTTTTTTCTGGAGATGGGGGGTCTCACTATTTTACCCAGGCTGGACTTGAACTCCTGGGTTCAAGCAATCCTCTCACCTCAGCCTCTCGAGTAGCTGGGGCTAGAAGCGTGCACCACCAAGCCCGGCTGACTCCAGGTAATTTAGCAGAAAGGAAATTTACTGGGAGGATTGGAGTTGCTTGCAGAATAGAAGGAAGAATTGAGACACCAGGCTTGCAGAAACCTGGGAACACGGGGATCCAGGTAGGAGGCACCTGTCAACACAGTCACCAGAGACACAGGTTTGATCAGCTCCAACCATCTTGTCCCTGCATCAGGATACAAAGTGCTAAGATAGAAAGGCCCGGCTTGAGTCACGGCCACACCTCCTGACCGGAGCTGGGCAGGGCACCTTGACTGACGGTTCCACCTAGATCACACACACTGGGAAGACAGGCAGCCATCAGAAGGAAATCAGGTGCTATTACTAGAAGTGGAGGCAGGTGGGGAACAATACCGCACCTGCTGGCTACACACTTTAGTTTATTAGTTTAGAACAGGGACCGACAAATTGCAGCCCCCTGCCTGTTTCTATTTCTGTTTTATTGGAACACAGCCACACCCATTCGGTTATACATACTGTCTGTGGCTGTTTTCACACTACAATGGCAAAGTTGAGGAGCTGTGACAGAGACCCTATGGCCAGCAAAGCCTTTAGGGACACATAGTAAATATCTAATATTGTAGAGAAAAGGTCTGCTGGCCCCTGGTTTAGAATCCTGCCGCCCTCCATCAGTCCTTCAGGGCCTGATCTTGAGCAAAGCTCTTTACTCCATTTACTCATTTGTAAAACGATGAGTTTGAGGTGTGCATTCTTCACGTCTTTCCGGCTAATTTAATTTAGCCCACTTGTTCTATAGTTGAGCCGGTACAAATAGCTTTTTATTTTATTTTTTATTTTTTGAGACAGAATCTTGTTCTGTTGCCTGGGCTAGAGTGCAGTGGTGGCATCACAGCTCACTGCAACCTCAAACAGCTGGGCTCAAGCGATCCTCCTGCCTCAGCCTCCTGAGTAGCTGGGACTACCGGTACGTGCCACCACGCCCGGCTAATTTTTCTGTTTTTTGTAGAGATGGGGTCTTGCTATTTTGCTTAGGCTTGTCTCAAACTCCTGGCCTCCTGCCTCAGCCTCCCAGAGTGCTAGGATTATGGGCATGAGCCACTGCACCTGGCCTAAATAGTGTTTTAAAAAAATAATCTTTACATCACACCCATTATTATTCGGGGGGGGGGGGAAGAAAATAACAAATGTTAAGGATGTGGAGAAATTGGAACCCTTCTGCATTGTTGGTGGGAATGTAAAATGGTGCAGCTACTGGGGAAAACACTACGGAAATTCCTCAGAAAATTAAACATAGAATTACCGTATGATTCAGCAATTCCAGCTCTGGGTATATACTCAAAAGAATTGAAAGCAAGATCTCAAAGAGATATTTGTCTACCCATGTTCATAGGAGCACTATTTGCAATAGCCAAGAGGTGGAAACAACCTTAGTGTCCACGGGCAGATGAAGGGATAAACAAAATGTGTCACACACATACAACAGAATATTAATATTATTCTTAAGCTTTAAAAAGGAAGGAAATTCTGACACATGCTACAACATGGATGAACCTTGAAGACATTATGTTAAGTAAAACAAGTCACAAAAAGACAAATACTGTATGACTCCACTAACAGGAAGTACCTAGAGCAGTCAAATTCACAGACATAGCAGGGAGAATAGTGGTTACCAGGGGCTGGGAGGAGGGGGCAAAAGGGAATTGTTTGATGGATATAGAGTTTCAGTTCTGCAAAGTGATAGTGTTCTGGCAATCTGTTTCATAACAGTATAAATATATTTAACAATACTGAACTGGCACTATACTCAGAAATGGTTCAAATGGTTAATTTTATGTTATATTTTAACACAATTTAAATTTTTTTAAAAGTCTTTTTATTTTTTTTAGGAGACAAGCTCTTGCTATGTTGCCCAGGCTGAAGTGCAGTGGCTATTCACAGGTGTGACCATTGCTCCCTTCAGCCTCAAACTCCTGGGCTCAAGAGATCCTCCTGCCTCATTCTCCCAAGTAGCTGGGACTGCAGGGACACCCCACTGTGCCTGGTTTAAAGAAGTCTTTAAAGCTATCATGTGAGTTATTGAATTATGGAAGCTCCCTGAGGGCAGGGATTTTTGTCTGTTTTGTTCACTGCTCTATTCCTAGGCCTTTGCATGGTGCCTGGCACGGAGCAGGTGCTTATCATTACAACGTATTTATGGAGTAAGCGAACCCTGGCCACTTTGCAATGACGTTTCACAATCCCTTTAAGAGTGAGGATGACATTGCAACCACCGTTTGAGGGTCAAGCCAAGCCCCAGAGGGTCCTTGTGGGGCTTGTCCTTTCCCCTACTCCCTGCCCCTAGCTGAACTGGCCCAGCTCACACCAGGGTAAAGGAGCCAATCGTGCGTGGGCCGCGACAGCTGAGAACCTGTCCAACACGTGACCTCGCTAGCATTCTTACAGATAACTTAAATAAGTAGCCATGTCTCGAAACACTCAGTGAATTTGTTCTGTCAGACGCAAATATGTCAAATTATATCTGAAATTAGAACAAAACAGAACCAATAACTATGTCCCAGAGGCACAATACTTCTTATTTCTCTTACAACTTTGTTTTGGCCACGTTGGGTCCATTTCCTTTCCT
>NW_012151729.1:1646435-1696892 GCF_000956105.1 Propithecus coquereli
CAAAAATTCATGTTATTTTTTAATATGAGTTCCATCGTGGAACCAATGCAGCACAGACAGCTCGAAATATCAACGGAGTGTTTGAGAAGGATGTGGCTAATGAACACACAGTACATTGATGGTTTGAGAAGTTCCATTCTGGTGATTTTAATCTTGAAAATGAGCCACATGAGTGACCTGAAACCAAGGTGGATAATGATGAGCTGAAAGCTGTACCGGAAGCGAATCTATCTCAACCTACACGTGAATTAGCAGCAAGGTTTGACATTACTATTTCAACAATATTGGACCATTGGAAACAAATCGGCAAGGTAAAGAAGCTGGATAGATGGGTTCCGCATGAATTAAATGAGCGTCAGAAGAGAAATCATCGTGAAGCTTGCCTTTCTTTGCTGTCACAACATAAAAGTGAACCATTTCTACTGTATTGTTACATGTGATGAAAAATGGATTATTTCTGACAATCACAAGCATTTGGCACAATGGTTGGATAAAGATGAAGTGCCAAAACACACTCCAAAACCAACTATTCATCAAAAAAAGCTAATGGTGTCTGTTTGGTGGTCCAGCGCTGGTATTATCCACTGCAGCTTCATGAAACCTGGTCAATCGATTACAGCGGATGTCTACTGCAACCAATAGGACAAAATGATGAGGATTCTTACAACTAAGCAGCCAAGATCGGTCAATAGATACAGGCCAATCCTATTGCAAGACAACGCTTGACCACGTGTCGCACAAAAAATGCCGTCAAACTACAGCAGCTGGACTTGGAAACTCTGTCACCCACCGTATTCACCAGACCTTGCACCAGCTGACTACCACTTCTTCCAGGCTTTGGACCACTTCTTGCAGGGAAAAATATTCACTTCTCACCAAGCTATGGGAAATGCCTTTTGTGATTTCATCGCCACTCTCCAGGCTTCCTTCTTCGCTGCTGCCGTAAACAAACCACCGTTAAGATAGCAAAACTGTGTGGATAGTTTAGGCACATCCTTTGATTAATTGCACTGCTTCTTGTTTGAACTATAATAAACTAAACTTTTGATTCGAAATCAGACATTTCATATTTAATGACCTAATATAAAATAACATAGTGATTTAGAGCTTGGGCTCTGGAGTCACACGTATGTTGGTTCAAATCTCAGCTCTGCCATTAACTAGCTCTGTGGCTCAGAGAAAGTCACTCAACCTTTCTGTGACTCTGTTTTCACGTCCACAAAATTAGCATCATAACAGTAACAACCTCAATGGGTTGTTGAGGAGATTAACAGAGGTAAGGCAAGTAAAGAATTTAGCCCAGTGCCTGGCATTTTGTAAGTCCCCAGGCTTCCTCCTGGTCCTCCCCTCCCCTCCTCTTTCTTCTTCTTTTAAGTTTTAGTTGTTCTCTATTTGTCATTTGAGTAGGTAATTCATACAAAAGTCACTAAAGCCCATACAAGAAGCCCCCTCCTGAGCCTTCTGCAGTCACCTCCAGGAAGTCTCGGTGCTGCCAGTACTTTTAACCCTCATTGAAGGGCGTGTGTGTGTGTGTGTGTGTGTGTGTGTCTGTGTGTGTGTGTGTGTGTGTGTGTGTCTGTGTGTGTGTGTGTGTGTGTCTGTGTATAAACAAATTTGTTTATATTTCTCCTTTTTTAAACATATGGTAGTTTCCTATACTTAGTGTTCTGAGCTTTGCTTTTTACTGCTTAATACTCGACTGTAGAAACCATTCCATACGTATGTATTAGAAGAAGCTTTCCCACTCCTTTCTATAAAAAGCTGTTGCATTACAAGGACACCCTATAGTTCATTTAACCAGCCCCAGGCTGGTGGACCTTTGAACTGTTTCCAGTCTTTTCTAATTACAAAGAGTGTGGCAGTGAATGTGCTGTCCTTTCAAATTCCTTTCGGCCTCTCCCACCCAGGGCCACTCACCGGACCCCCATGGAAGGGCCGTGGGTGGGGGTGGGGGTGCTGTGGACACAGCGGCCGGGACTGGCGGGCAGGAGGGTGGGTCCTAGGGCATCCCTGGGCTGCTGCCTGCTGCTGTGCAGCCTTGGACAGGGTTCTTATACTCTCTAAGGCAGTGGCGCCTGGAAATTTGCATTTATAACCAATTTCCAGGTCATGCGATGCTGCCGGTTCAAGACTATACTTTGATAACCGCTGCCCTAAACCACTAAAAGGGGGTCTAGTCATTCCCATCTCATAGGCTTATTGTGGGGATTAGGGTAGGTAGCCCCTTAGTGTCGTGCTGGCATCGGACTAAGACACCTCCTTGAATATTACTACATCTGGTCCTCACTGCAGAGAGACAAGCGAACCAGAAGCAGGGGTCATGAACAGCAATGCTCAGAGCCCTGATCTGTTCTCCGGAGGCTTTGGGTGTGCCGGAGCTCCTCTCCCAAATCCCCCTAAGATTCGGAATGGCTGGGAACTCTGCTCATTTTTATGGCAACAGGGAGTGGAGACATTCAGGGGAGAAGCCCAACCTGGAGCCCTGGAGCTGACCACAGCAACGGATGCTTCGGCGAGCACCATCCTGTGACAGCTTGTTCCCTGGCAGAGGGGGTTGCACAAGAGGACAGAGCAGGGAGGGCCCAGGCTCATCCCAGCTCTCACCCCTGCGGCCATCAAAGGGCCCCTTCCATTCTCAGAGCCCTTGTAATTTGCTCTCGTTAACCTCGCTTTGTTCTGGGAATGGGGGGGGGGTCCCGGTACAGAGCCCCCAGGTAGCTGCTGCAGGCTTGGTCATGCCCCTTCGGCTCTCTCTTTCCTGCCCTGGGAGGGGAAGCCCGGAGTCAAGGGTGCCGCTTTGCTTCCTTCCCACGCCACCCTCTCTGCAGGGCGCCAGGGACAGGGGAGCCATCGTGGCGGAAGCGCGTGAGTCTGTTAGTCAGAAGGGAGGCCCTGGTTGGAGTGCCAGAATCTCTGGGCTGAGCAGGACTGGGCTCGACTTGCTGTGTGACCCTGGGCAAGCCCCTTCCTCTCTCTGGGCCTCAGGACTTCCTTTTGCAAAACGTAGTGTGCTCCGGCTCCGCGCTTGGCTCCTTAAGTCTGTGTTAGGTCCCCGAAATAAGAAATCAGCAGCATTTTCCTTTGCTCACCTGTGCCCAACCCTGGAGACGCTGAACTTCTAGCACTTTCGCTCAGGCCTCCTCTACTGCTGGGCACCCCGACCTGCCACCGTCTGTCCTGGCCTCCTTCCCCTTTCCCCGGCTTGCATTCCACTCCCCAGGTCTTCCGAGAATGACACACCGCCATGATGCGGCTGTGCCACTCGCATGGGACCTCGGTTGTCACTCACGTACTCAGTCTCCTCATGTGTAAAATGGAAATAACACCATTGTCTGCGGACTGACAGATCATGAGCGTTTAATGAGATGATACATGCAGAGCGTTCAGCACCGTGCCAGGCACAGGGTAAGCTCTCGATAACTGTGAGTCAACCTTGCGATGATCACTGTCGTCCTAATTTTGTAAGCTAAGCTGAACCAGCACTCTGGGTAGACAAACACCTAACTCTTCAGACCCTATGTCTTTGCTTGATTTTCTGATTTGACATTTTACCATTCTCTCCTCCTATCCCAAACATCTATTAATAATTATCTAGAAAAAAATGTCCAAGTTGCCTGTTTTTTGTTTTCTTTTCTTTTTGTCAATGAAAAGACAGCATTTTATTCCTACTTTGATGGATGGAGCCCCGACCACACCCCTGGCATGGCGGCCATTGGAACAGGAAAGACTGAGACGGCCCCGGGGCTTCGGTGGGGAGGCAGTGAATAATCGAACAAGTTTATATGTAATTGTAATCCAGAAGTGCTTTCTTTCTAGATGGCACGACAGAGGGAGCAGAGAGCGCAGATATCCTAAGCTGAGGTCTTCTGTAGACCTGGTCTGGCCCACGAGGCTGCACGTGGGGTACATTTCACATCAGGACACATCGGTACTGCGGGATCTCCCTTCAGAGTGTGCTGGGATAACTTCAGACGCAGAGGTAGGGCGTGGGGTTGGGGGGTGGTGGAGGAGCGCCATTCTCAGCTGTGGCAGCATCAGCAACCGGGACCTGCTAAGTGACTTTGATGAGTCACTTGGCCTCTCTGGTCTGCTTAGCTTGTTTAGTAGGGGCAAGAAAGCTGACTTTTTCTTGTCCCAGGAAGGACTGGAGAGTCTTCTCACATGAAAGAATTGTTCGTGTGTGCCTTCATTTATCTCGAAAGATGCCTCCTGTGCCTTCACTGTGCTCTGTACTGGGGGAACAACGGACCCGTGGGCTCGGCTCTTGAGAGGCTCTTAACAACAGCCAGGGTTTATTGAGCTGTTACTATGTTTCAGGCACTTTACTCACATTGAGTCATTTTATTACCGCAAAAGCCTTATGAGGACAATCTTACTATCCATATTGTATAGGCAAGAAAGAGGCACGAAGAGGTTTAATGACGTGCCCAGAACTCCCAACAGCTTGGCTTCGACCACTGTACCAAGGGTTCTCATGGAGTGGTCAGGGGGACCCCTGAGAACTCTCATAACCTTTGTTAAGAGATTTGCACAAATGTGAAACAATGCCACTTCTCTCATTATTTTCTAACTTTGAAAATGTTTTTCATAAGAATATTTTATGTGAAGATGTGATGGGTTTACTGTTATTTTTCAAATAAACCACTACATAAATAATTAAAATGCTCTTCTCAGTTTTCATTTCTAATAAAACAAGAGTGTAAAGGGGTCCTGGGACCAAAAGGCTTGGGAACCTCAGCACAAGCCCATTCGAGGTGTGGTCCCAGGGCTGCTTGCCCATGTCATTGACATTATTAAGTCACAGGTCCCTCGACTGTGCTGCATGGAGTGGCCCTTGTCAGAACCAGCTCCCTCGCAAATCAGTGCCCGTGACTCAGAGTGTCTGTCCTTGTGACTTGCAATGTGTGAATTAAATTTTAAATCCCTCCTTGTGTTTCTTTTTCTAAAGCTTCTCCAGAGCTATGCCATGTCTCTCTTGATCAGCAACCCCCGACTCCCTCACAATTTGAGATGCCTCCCACTTAATCCCTGAAAAATAAATTTTGTTTCCTACACAGCCTATATTTTATACAAAATGCTTGCCAACATTCCCTCCAGTTTTGGTGACAACCTGTCTAGTCACTTTCACTTGATGTGACGACAACTAGAAATCGAATAGTGAAAATGACAGTGACAATGACATTAGGAATTCCATAGGCTTTGATGGTGTGGAGTCCAATGCCACACCATGGCAGATCTGGAGAAAACTTTGTGTAAACTTTTGCAAAATCTGTTATAAGTGTCCCTTGCTGGGGAATCTTGTATTCTGGATGATATTTTTTATTTAATCCATTGAATTGACTTTTAGATTGTTCTTTTTATCTGGAACTCTGTGGGAAGCTCTTGGAGGAATTCTGAAAGGCGTATATTTTAGAAAGATTTCATTCCAGAAATACTAAGTTACAATCTGACATTGAACACGATTCTGACTTTCAGTGTTTCTATGAAGATTTCTCCAAAAGACGAGAGAGCTACATTTTTCTGCTGCACTGTTAAAATCACTACAGTCGCCGTGGGGTGTGTGCTAATTCTCTACACCAACTCACCGCAGATATTTCTATGTCATGCTTGGCAACTCGGCTCTGCTTGGCTCTGCTTTGAACTTTGTAACCCATTCCGAGGCTTGCCTGAGAGCTGATCTTGTTTTGGAAGCTCACAATGGCACGGTGTCAAGAGAGATGAGCCTCTGATCCGACCTGAAAGGTTAGTGCAGACCACAGATTCTGCTCCTGAATCAGAATATTCCTGTGTGATCCTGGCTGAACTGTGAGACACGCTAGAGCTTCAGGTCTTCAGCTGTCAAACAGAAAAAGAAATCTATCCTTCCTACCTTTATAGCATTGTTCTGAGGATCAAACAAGGTAAAATACTTTGAAAAACAGAAAGCAATTGTCTCTCTCCTTAGGCTTTCCAACATGCTGTTCTTCCTACTTGGAATCTGCCCCTATCCTTCCCTGTAGTGTATATAACCCCAAATAGTCCTAAAATATCGCTCACTCTTCTCCAGCAACACTGGCCTACCCCTGCAAGCGTCCGTCTCAGGGCCTTCGTACTTGCCATTCCCTTTGCGTGGAATACCTTCCCCGGGTATCTGCATGGCTGGCTCCCTGACTCCCTGCAGAGAGGTCTCTGTTCAAATGTCACCTTATCAAAAAGGCCTTCTCTGGACACACTATAGGAATTAGCATCCACCCCCCAGTAGCTCTCTAACCCCCTTAGCCTGCACCAGTGTCCTTCATAGCATGTGTTATATTAGCATCTGATGCAGCCTATAGCTATTGTTTCACCTGTTGATCATTTGACTTTAAAATGTCAGTTCCACAAGCGCAGAGACTTTGCTTTGTTCTGTTGTAATCCCAGTGCTTAGAACCTGGCACACACGCCTCCCTCCACCAAAAAGAGAAGGGAAAAAAGAAAAAAAGATCAGCAGACAGCTGTAACAGGGTATGGGACAGGGTGGACCGGGTGGAAGAGATTTCAGTGGGGCAAACCATACAGAACAAAGAAGAGGAGACCCCATGTTCCCTGCTGCCCCACCCCCACCTCCTGGCTTAGGAGCATTAGAGCAAAGCCTTGCTGTAATTATGGGCATTTGGATTGTTTACTCCTCATTAACCACCCTCTTTGCTTACTTAATTGGTCCAAAGCCTGTAGCATGAGTAACTAACTGTTCAGCAATTTGGCATGTGGTTAGCCGGCAGCGGCGGCCGTAATTGCACGGCGAGGACTGCACTCGCACTAACCGGGCGGGCTCCGGGTGCAACGCTCGCACAGAATGGAGCCCAGACAGGCAGCTGCCGCTGCCCGCAGTGCCTCTGATGTCCTGGCAAACACACCCCATGGGACTTACTCAACCATGGGATCTTCACTCTGGGCTTCTCATGGGTGCCCAACTAGTCTCCCAGGTCCCATGCTCTCTGTGCATCCGACACAAGTGGGCAGAGTAATTCACACCCCCTGGTTCAGGGGGAATAAAATCCAAGCTGCGTATGCATGGTGTGGCTTCTGCCTGCCTGGCCACCTCACCTCACATCTCTCTCCTCCTTGCTTTTTTCCAGTCCCACTCACCTCCTGCCTGCTTTCCTGTAAAGGTCCTGCCTCAGGCCCTTTGCACTAGCTGCTCCTCCCTCGAATCTTCACGAGGCTACCTCTTTCTTATCCCGCATGCATCGGCTTATATAAATGAACGAATGAAGGGATTGCATGGCTTTGAGCAAGGCCCAGTACCTCTTTGGATCTCCATTTGCCCATCTGACAAATGAGTAGGTGGCTTCAACTTCTGCGTTCCCTTCTAACATGGACGTTTCGTGTCTGAGCATTGTGCTATCCATTTAATGAGGCCACAGAGATTTTTGGAGACCCTACTGGCACTGAGCCCTGGGTGCTAGGTAGACAGCAGTAAGGAAATAAGACGGAAATACTGCCCTCAAGGAACATAGCAGAGGGAGATTGACAGGTAATAAACGTGCACACAATAAACAGAATAATTTCTGTTATTGACAAGTGCTCTGAAGCTAACAATAAGAGAGTGTGATGGGGGATGAGTGATGTGGGGGCTTTGTTAGGGTGTCCAAGGAGGGCCTCTTTGAGGAGGTGACTTTCGAGTTGAGACCAGCATCCCAAGGAGGAGCAGCAATGTGAAGGCCCAAAGAAAGGAACAAGTATGTCACCTTCCAGGGGCGGGAAGGCCTGTGCACGAGGGGCAGGGTGTGGGGAGGACGTCCTCTGGGCAGAAGATGGACGATGAAGGTCTTGTCCAGGGGCCATGGTAGAGAGTGTGAGTTTCCTGCTAAGGGCCACGGGAAGTCCATGGAGGGTTTCAGGAGAATGACTTAGGTCTTAGGGCGAATCATTCTGGCTGCTCCTTAGACAACAGTCTGCAGGAAGAACAGTCACCCAGGGGAGAGAGGGTGGTGATCTGGTGTGAGGTGAGGGGCTGGAAGAGGTGGTCAAATCCGGGGCGTGTGTCTTGGAGGTAGAGCCGCGAGCACTCACTGCTGGGCCGGATGTGCTCGTGAGGGAAGGAGAGGTATGTGGGATGCGGTTGGGACAAGTCTGATGAATTGTCAACACGGCTCAGGGATCCCGTGGGGTGTTGGTTTGCCAAAGAGCTCAACTTTGGGGTTTAGGCACATTTGAAATGATAATAGGACAATCTCTGTAATTCTCACCTGTCATCGTCCTGGAGGGCAGGAACCACATGGGTTGTTTTTTTTTTTTTTTTGAGACAGAGTCTCACTGTGTTGCCTGGGCTATAGCGCCATGGTGTCAGCCTAGCTCACAGCAACCTCAAACTCCTGGGCTCAAGCGATCCTCCTGCCTCAGCCTCCCAGGTAGCTGGGACTACAGGCATGCGCCACCATGCCCGGCTAAGTTTTTTTTTCTATGTATTTTTAGTTGTCCAATTAATTTCTTTCTAATTTTAGTAGAGACGGGGTCTCGCTCTTGCTCAGGCTGGTTTCGAACTCCTGAGCTCAAACAATCCGCCCGCCTCGGCCTCCTAGAAAGCTAGGATTACAGGCGTGAGCCACCGCGCCCGGCCACCACATGGGTTTTATTTGTCATTTTACTTATTGCTCAGCACAATGCCAGGCACAGAGTGACACTCATAGTTGTCACTGAATTGTCTCTGGAGCTCCCATCCCCCTCAGGGACCTCAGAGGGAGTAGGGGGGGCAGCTGTGCCAAGAGGATATTCCTGGGTTCACAAGCCACACGCTGTCTGATAGTCTATCAGTGCCACAAGTGATCAAGCCCAACAGGTGAGTTAGCAGGAAGTCACATGACCTGCTGCCCTCCCCAGGCCACCAGAGCCCCTTCCTTGGCCTCTGCCCCCCACTGGCCGCAGGAGCCCAGGCTCCCAATTTCGATGCAATCTGGCTGCCTTCCCAGGTCAAAAATAAGCACATTGCTTAAAATTTGTCAACAGACCAGATCTCCTCCCCACCCTGCTTCTTTCCCTGTGGTCACACACAGAGGTCTTGGGGACACCTGGAATCTGTTTTACACTCAGGGTGCAATACCAGGGGTATGTGGGAAATGTCAGGGCCAGGGACCTTGTTGCAAATGAGGGTGTTTATCCAGACTTCCGTCTGCTGAGGGGCTCCCTGTTCTGTCTGTGATCAGGGCTGGTGCAGGACAAAGACACTCCTTGTTCAGAAGGTCCCCTCAGAATTTCCCCAGAGGGGAAGGTGGCTGCCCCGGAGAGCTTCTCAGGGAAGGGACTCCAACCCTTGCATTCTTGGCCCGGCCTGGCTGACTGGGCGGCTTCAGCCCTGTTCCAGGGCTAATGAGAAAGCACAGCCCCAGGGCACTGGGGCTTTATATTAAATGTTTAATAGCCATGGTGGGTTTGATCCCACACTCCTGAGAGAATTAGTCACTACAGGTTCAAGTGAGGAATTTATGGACAGGCCTCAACAATCTGCTTCTAATTCGAGGATGGAAACTTTGATTTAAGAACTGCAAAAGGCAATATAGTACACACAGAGGAAGGGGCACTAGACGGGGAGGCCTCGGTTCCTGCCATGCAACATATTTTAATCATCCGTGTGTCTAGCACCGTGCTAGTCCAGACCCCTTCCAGAGAGCCTGGAGCTGTGTGATCTTGGGCAACTTCCTTCCCATCTCTAGGCCTCAGCTTCCTGACTTGCAAAAGGATGGAACGGGGCTCCCTGCTGGCTCCTTTCCAGCTCTGACACCTTGAGTCTCGGCCTATGAGGGAAAAGTGGCATCTCCAGCTGTGGCCGCTCCCAGGGAAGCCTCCCTTATGGGAAGTTGGCTTTGGTGGCAAAGCTGTTCTTGGAAGACCATGCGTAACCCCTGCCCGGAAACCCTGCCTGCCCTCCTGCTGCTGGGGAGGGAAGGAAGGGGTTAAAGTCGCTGAGCAAGGAAAAGGTAGACCTGCCCAATCCCTCCCTCTTCAGGTCCTCTCCCCCTTTTGTTCTCAGGGCTTTGCTCAGGTTGCTGGGGTTAGGTAAGCCTCCCTGCTGGGCTGGGAGCCATGCCTCTCTGCTGTGCAGAGGGAACAGAACTGTAGCAACTTGTCCTAGCTCTTCCCCCGGGCAAGAAATCTGAAGCTACCGCAAGAGGTGGAGAAATCTTGGAACCTGAGACAATGGCCAAGCTGGGGCTAGAAGTGTCTTTGGAGATCACTGAGTCCAACTATCTCCTTTTGCAGATGGGGAAACTGAGGTCTAGAAAACACACATTTCTTAGGTTCAGCCAGCAGGTTAGGGATGGACTCAGATCTAGGCTTCCCTGACTTCCGGGCCTGCTTTTCTCACAAGGTATGAAGTTCTAACAGGACAAATGGAGGTAGAGGGCCTTAAAAAAGAAAAAAAGGCAATGGGGGGCCCCTGGTAGTCCCCCAAGCCAAGTTGGGCCCCGGCCGCAAGGGGCCCGGAAAAACCCTGGGGCCCCCAACCGGCAAACAACCCAAGCCGGGGGGGAAGGGAAAAACGGGAACCCCAGAGGCACAGGGACTCCTTCCCACCACGTGTGAGCTGAGTGACTCTGGGCACATCACTTCACCTCGCTGAGACAGTTTTGCCCGCTGCAAAATGGGACCAGAATCGCTGCTTTTCCTAATTCCCAGGCGTCTCTGCGGAATACTGTACTTTGAAAACTGCAAAGCTCTGTGCCTGCTCTGCATCCATTCCCCCTTCCTCTGGTCCTGCCGCTGATTTTCGTGAGAGCTCTAGTCCACTCTAGCCTTCTGGCTTAACCAGCGGTTTGGAGACAGCCGACCCAACCTATGTTCCAGAGTTGGGCATCACACCTGGCTTTACACTGCATTCAGAGCACTGAATTTCCTATGGTCACGGTGATTGGCTCAGGGATGAGCTTGTGACCCAATCCCAGACAGTCAGTGTTCATCCTGGGACTTCTGCTTGTAGTGACAGAGAGAAATGACTCACTCTTTTTTTCTGCTGGACAAGAGCCTGGGAGAATGTGAGCTTAGAGCTCCCAGGGACCATCAGGTGAGAATGACCTACCTGATAATTAAGCAAATGCAAAGGAAAACAGCCAACAGGTAGAGAAGAGCCGTCTGCTTCCACTGGCGTTTGCACGTTTGGCCTTATACTTAAGCACAAAGACAAACTATTGCTGAACTTTTCAGGGATATGAGTCAATTTATTTCTTTTATTGTTTCCTTTCCTTCTTTTGTTCCTTTTTCTGTCTCATTCCTTTATCTATTTATTTATTTTTGCATAAGCCAGTCTGATTTAGGTTTCTGTCACTTGCAATCAAAATTTCCTAATTAAGACTAAAAAAAAAAAAAAGGAAGAAAAAGAATGATAATAGTTAAGGGTAAACAATGTTTGCTGGGAATCCAATATTCATTTCCTTTTTTCATTGACAGAACCCTGGATGAGGAATATGGGCAGGGAGAGACAGTGCGTTAAGTCCCAGGAGAGGTGTGATGGTGGCTTAAGCTGATCATAACACCCTTGTTTCTTGTTTTACATGATTCCTTGCACCTGGTGGTGACCATGTGATCGATTCTAGACTGTGAAACAGGGACAATCAGCTGAAAGAGGCAGGATAAGGGGCTTCTGGGAAAGTAGACACAGCCAGCATCACCATCTCTCTCTCTCTTCCTGCCTTGGAAGTGAATGTGATGTCTGGAGCTGTAGTAGCTGTAATGTGACCATGAGGCAGAGGCCAAATGCATTGCAGTGATACCAGTTTTGATACCATTGTCCCACTGAACAAATGCCATCAGTTATCTGCCTGTGTGTTTCTCATAGTATAATAAAAACAAACACTTATTTGTTTAAGCCACTGTTAGTTGGAGTTTCTATTATTTGTAGCTCAAAGTATTCTTTGGAAATGAGTCATTTCACTTGTGTAGAACTCATGTACCTCTCTAGCAATGTCACTCAGACAAGAATAATAGCTAAGAATAAAACAAATAACATTTATTGAGTAGCTACTATTGCCAAGCAGTGTGTTAAGTGCTTTAGTTACATAGAATCTTATGTTTAGCTACAATAACCTTATGAAACAGATACTATTATTAGTCTCATTTTATAGATCTGAAAACTGAGTCACAGAAAAGCCTTACTCAGTGTCACATAGCTAATAAGCTTTGGAGGCGAAAAGCCTTCTGGGTAGACACAGTGGGCTCTACCATATATTTTACTCACAGGAGAGCACCTTGCTCAGGGGTGATATACCCATTTTATGCCTCATGCAGACATGTAGTTATCTAACAGATTCACTGTCGTGAACAAGAGAGAGAGAAGAGCCCCTGGAATAGGTGACAGCTGACACTGTCAATAAGAGAAGATAAAACACAAAAAAGAAAAGCCTCGCCTTGCAGTGAGGGGCAAATAGCCTCACATATGAGGGCTGTGCAGAAGGTATCCAGCCATGAAACCATTCTCATTATATTAACAATGGCTGGAAACTTTCTGCACAGCCCTTGTATCTTCACAGCTCTTAAGGACACCTCTGTACGAAAACTCAACTCAATCATCCGTGTTCTTATAATGGTCCTGAGTCATCGAGTAAAGATGAAATCATGCTTCGCTCCTCGTTTGAGAAGACAGCGAAGCACCTAGTAGAGCTAGAGAAGGTTCCCACTGAAATGGTTAAAACAAAAGAAAAGTTTAGCGCATTAATCAGCACCACCTCTCCCCTGGCTCCTCCCCAGCCCAGCTCCCTGGAAAAGTCAGCTCACAGAGTGCTTCCTTCCCCAGAAGCCCAGAGAGCCAAGGTGTTAGAGGACTGCATTTTTCATCACCATGTTCCCAAGATGTTCCCTTCCCAAGCCTATAAATGTCAACCAGCCCGTTTTTAGCAAAGGTGATCTTAATTATAATGCCCGGGGGTTAGCAATGGGCGGCAATAGCGTGAAGACCCAAAGAACAAGACCTGGTTGGGACCTCTGCTTGCTGCCTGAGCTGGGATCAGGAGAAGTTCTACAAGGAGGGGGACAAGGACCTGAGAGTGGCAATTAAATTGATCCAATGTCTAGATGGGCTGGGGCCACTGAATAAAGGACCTGAAGGGAAAAACCACACCATACTGAGACTGGATGTGCCCTATGATGTCTGTAAGTCCAACCTGCTCTTTTAATGTGTAGGGAAACCGAGGTCCAGAGAGGGAAGGGACTCACTCAAGATCACACAGCAAGGTTATGGCAGAGCTCACAGCTTTAGCTTCTTGACTTCTGATGAGGGCAGAGAGACACCGAGCAAAAGTCCATTAGGGCTGGAAAGGTCTAGAGCTAGGAGTGGGCCAACCAGGCTGAAGCTCTTCTCCCACCCTGGGCCCCCTCCTTGGGACTTCTGGAGCTTCTCAGGGAGCTGGTTCAAGCGGGGGCCTCTCTGAGATATTCATTCACCAAATGTGTATTGAGCGTGTGCTGTGTTCTCACAACAGTGAGAAAATCAGAAGTAATGTCTGTCCTCACCAGCCTCACAATCAGTGCTTAAGACTGCAGGCAGTGGAGTCGGTTGGCAGGGGCCAGGCTGGGGGCCCCGTGCTTGCTGCTCTTAAACACACCGTGAGCAGCAGAGGTAAGGACGTACAGACAGACCCACAGGCAGAGCAGTTGCACGTTCACACGCGGTGACACGGATACTGTACACACAGACACAAACGCATAGACACATGGATAGGTGTGTCCACATCAGACACGCACACATGTCACACACAGACACAGGCATGTATGTACACACGTGTGCGTATACACATGCACGTGCACACACACACAGAACCTTCCTACATTCTCCCCGTAAGCAAACTGCAGTCTTAGCGACACTGGAGATGATATCTACTCATTCTCCTGGAAATGCAGGCTTCCTAAACACCATCTGACCCACAACCAGAGGTGGCTGAGTCCCCCTCCCACGTCCCCGGCCTCTACAGTTTGCTGAGAAGAGGCCAGACCCGGGACACGAGGCACTCCTGCCTGATTCATTCCCTCTCTGGGGCCGCAGAGCTTCCTCTTGCCTGCTTTGAGCAGCCTCCCGGGCTCGCAGCTTGAGTTCTGCCCCTGACTCATCCTGCTTCAGCACAGCACAGAGGCCTGTGGTTTGCACAAGTCGGGGCACAGCCTGAGGTGGGGATGGGGTGATTTTCGGGGTGGGAGGGGGGGTCACTATCAGGTAATCAGGTAAAGGCCCAGATGGAGGGGTGGGTGTGGGCTGTGTGTCTGCTCAGGGGCACAGGGAATATGTGTCAAGCAGCCCCGTTGGAAAGCCAGCTTGCAGAGGCAGAGAGGGGCACCCAGCGGAAACCCCAGGGCTGTCTGCAGTTAGGATTTCCTGCACTCTGGAGCTGCTGGGCCTGCCCTGCCCCTCCTCCGGCTGCACTGTCCCTGTGCGGTGAGGAGTCTGTGGGGCCAGGGGGATGGTTACCCCGAGCCTGTGACCCTCACTTCCAGATCACATTCTGGGCACCCAAGTGCTCAATTTCCAGCTCGATGGCCCACAGCTAGCTTCCTAGGCCTCTGCCAGGGGTCTTTCCTCCCGAGGCAGGAACTTCCTTGCCTTGTCCACAGTGGTATCCCCAGCATGTGCGGCAGCGCCCGGCACCCTGCGAGCATTAATAACTCCTTGTCTACTGCTTCCTCTCTGCACACACACACACACACACACACACACACACACAGACTCTTACTAACCTGTTTTTACCCTCAGTGCCTGACAGTGCCTGGCACGAGGTAAAATTCTCAATTAGCATCACTGAATGAATGAATGAATGAATAGGTGACTCTCGTCTACTAGAGTTGAAGCTCTGGGAGGGCAGGGGTCATGTTTTAAATGATGTTTTCCATCTCCCCGTGAAAATGGGATCAAGTGAAGCCCCGAGAGAAATGTCCCTGTTATGGGAGAGATCTCCTTACGTCCACTGCGCAGCTAGAGCAGGGCCCCTGCGTCCTCACTTTTCAGCTGTCTACAGCCTGCCCCACTCTCCCACCTGGCCCCAACCTTTCTTCCCAATCTCAATTTCTATAACTTCCCCTCAACCTTGGGTGTCACAGCTCCCGTGGTTCCCTGAAGCCAACCCTTTCCTCCCTTGTCCAACAGCCCCATGGAGAACCTCGTGGAACGAGGGCAAGAGGCGACGTACAAGTTCAGTGGACCAGGAGGATGTGTCGTTGAAACAGCGGCATTTGAGCCCGGTGTCAAAGGGCAGGTGTTGGGGTGGAAGAGCAAAGAGCAAGGGAGGAGAGGCGTTTAGGGCAGACAGAAGCATCAGCAAAACCTTCAAGGGGAACTAGCTGAAATTCTAGCATGGCAGGCACTTCCCCTCAGACCATCGGGGTCCAGCATTATTCGAGTAGCTGGCGGATTGATGGGGGCTGGAAGAGAATCCTGACCTTGCATCGTTTTAGAGAAAGGAAGCAGTGGTATCGTCAGCAGTGAAAGAACTGAGACGTGGCCTTTCCTACTAGAGACCCACTGTGCAACCTTACTTGGGACCTCGCCTTTCCTGGGCCTCCTAATCTACAAAACGAGTGTTTTGCATGAGTCGATCCCTCCAACTCTTTCCAGCTCTGAAGTCCTGTGACCAAAACTAAAGTTTCCCTTTGGCTTCTCGCTCCGGGTTTGGGCCGGCCCCAGGACTTGTGACCAGATATGAGGTCAGTCTTGCAGATTTCAAGACAAACGAGGGCTCTGTCTGTGCTGCCGGTGCCTGTTTCCTGTGCCCGGGGCTTTGCCCTCGCGCTTGGTATGTCCGGCTGTCACTGTGTCCATCGTGTCACCTGCCCCTACCAGCCTTTCATCCTCTGGGCTCCTGGAGCATCCCCGGAGCTTGGCCAGGGGGAAGCTGGCAAGGCAGGTCAGGGAGGGAGGGGGGTGAGGGGGTTTGTGGGGGGGCTGGCAGGGCACTGGGGACACCCTGGTGACACTTGGCTCCACGGCCCGCTCCGTCTTCCTCTCCTATACCCACGTATGTTTCTGGCAGCCAGTAGATTTGGGATGAGTCAGACCTGGCTTCAGATTCCCTCCTTGCCACTTAGTAGCTGTAGGCATTTGGCCTAGTTATTTTACTTTTCTGAATCTCAGCTTCTCTATCTGTCAAATTGGGATGACAATAACTATTCATTTGTTCATTGGCTCAATTTGCTCATCAATTCATCCGTATATGCATTCTTAAATAAGCGTTTATTGAGTACCTACTATGTGCCCACACAATGTAAGGAATTCAGTGGTCAACAAGCTGACATCACAGCCCTCATGACACGGTGTGACAGGAGCATTTTGCTACCGACCACCCGTGGCCATTGAGCATGTGAAATCTGGCTACTGAGACTGAGGGACTAAATTTTAAATTTCACTTAATTTTAATTAATCTAAATTTACATTTAAAAACTGATGCCTGGTTCACTTTCAAGTATGCTTGAAATAACTTAGAAACGTGAAGCTACTCTTTTCAGCTGTAAATTTTATGAAATCTAAATATAGATCAAATATTGCCAATGAAAATTTAGCATTTGAGTTAAGTCGGGCTAGGAGTATAAAAAAAAAACACCAGATTTTAAAGACATAGTAAGGAGAAAGAATGAAAAATATTTTACTAATAAGAATTTATATATTGATTACATGTTGAAATGATAACATTGTGGATATACTGAGTTAAATAACAATATGTTACCAAAATGAATTTTACTTGGTTATTTTGGTTTTTTTTTTTTTTGCCTTTTTAATGTGACTCTTGGGAATTTAAAATCACACATGTGGCTCACATGATATTTCCATCGGACAGTGCTGTGTTAGGCAGTTAAGCAAGCAATGATGAGGTATGCTCATGAGATTGTGATGAGCGTTAAATGAGATACTGCAGGTAAAGTGCTTAGTTCAGGATAAGTACTCCGTCAATGTTAGCTACAGCTAAGCACCAGGCATTGGGCTTGCCCCAAATTGCTCCTTTCCCTGCCCTGTCTCAGGGCTGAGCTCCAGATCCCGTTGCAGAGGGCGACTTCTTTCCCAGGAGTCTCCTGGCCTTTCATGCAAACAGGGTCTTCCCTGTCCCACCCCACCGTCCTTTGGACACCCTGAGTTATGTCTGTTGCAGTGTGGGCCCACTTGACGCCATCTCTGCCTTCCATTTTCTTCCTCCTCAGCTGTGCACCTCCCTGCCCCCCTCAAAATATGGCCCATTCTCCAGGCCTTTCTAAGTTAACTTTTGGATTTCACGGACTGGCAAGGTTTCCCACCCACAATTTTGGGAGGCCCATTTTTTTTTTTGCCAAGCAAGGTCATTTAAAAAAAAAAATCTCATTACTATCTCCTATTGTCTTATTTTAGAAGAGAGGAAGCACTTTAAAAAGTAGAACTTTTTTTTTTTTTGCAGAATTTGACAAACTAATTTGAAACTCCATATGGAAATGCAAGGGACTCAGAAAAGCCAAAACAATCTTGAAACAGAAGAGTAAGGTTGGAGGACACACACCTCCCTATTTCAAAACTTACCACAGAGCCATAGTCATTTAGACAGGGTGATACTGATGTAACGATAGGCATACAGGTCAAGAGAATAAAGTTGAGGGTTCAAAAATAAACCCTTTTTTTGTTATGTTTTGTTTAAGACAGAGTCTCACTCTGTGCCTTGACTAGAGTGCCGTGGCGTCAGCCTAGCTCACAGCAGCCTCAAACTCCTGGGCTCAAGCGATCCTCCTGCCTCAGCCTCCCAAGTAGCTGGGACTACAGGCATGTGCCATGATGCCCGGCTAATTGTTCTATTTTTTATAGAGACAGGGTCTGACTGTTGCTCAGGCTGGTCTTGAACTCCTGACCTGAAGCTATCCTTCAGCCTCAGCCTCCCAGAGTGCTAGGATTACAGATGCAAGCCACCATGCCCGGCCCAAAGAGAGTTTCTTAATCTAAGTAGCTTGCCCCTGTGTTCCTCATTTCCGAAAAACTAGTGAAGCTTCCTTCCTGGCCAGCATCACCCCGGGGTAGCTGGGTGCTGCCCACTCACAGCATCATCCCTTCCTTCGAGAAGGAGGCTGCCAGGGCTCGACAATCTTTAGGGATCATGTACTCCAGGCCTTCCCAACACATTTTAGGAAAGGAATCTGTCTTCCACGAATTTAAAACGCTAATAACCATAATCATGGTAGTAGCTAATGATCATGACCCTTTGCCATAAGTACTATGCTGAGTGTGTCCTGTGCCCCACCTCCTCCAGCAACCCTCGAGGCACTCTAGGCCAGTGTTGGTCAGTAGAACCATCCAGAGACCGTCAGTTTAATATAAAACACTGGTACTTTTAACAAAGGATGGTTAAAAGTGAAGATTCAGAGCCAAACTGCAAGCGTTTGCATCCCAGTTCTGACTTTGGACAAGTTATTTATCTGCTCAGAGCCTCAGTTTCCCCATGTGTAAAGCGGAGATACAAATACCAGGGAGGGTTATTACGTAACCTCATCACACGCACGTGACCCACCCAGCAATGTGTGCGGGCTCGGTGTTTATTGTCCTTATCATACACACATATCACCTCCTTGCAAGGAAGCTCAGAGGGTGAAACAGATTCCAGTAGGGCCCTTTTGGTTGAGAACAGTTGGGGCCCCAGTTCTATCTGTCCTGTCTATCTTTGGCTGTCCCCTTCCGCAAGGCAGCCCCTAAAAGCCCCTCTTTGGGACCCTAGGGCTCCTTGAAGCATCGTTTGAAGCTCCTGTTCTTCGCCCATTCTCCCTCATTCACTGCAGAAAGAGGGAAAGATACAGCCCAAGGTCATAGTCCCTCAGGGGCAGAGACGGGACTAGAACTCCGGTTCCCTGGCTCCTGACTCGGTTGTTTCTGCCACAATTGGGGTGCCCAGGTCTCCCTGCTGCCTCAGAGGAGGCTGTGCTGCCGCCAGAACTCCCAGGTTGTGCTCCCTCCCTCCTGTCTCAGGGATAATCCTTTAATGAATTAAGTGGAGCAATTATGGGGGTTAGGGGAGGCTTTGTTACTTCTTGGTAAGCAACCCGCATCTTGCGGTGTCTCGTTTACTGTCGATGTTGTGCTTAGAGATAATAAACCCTATTACTTTCCACATCTTCACCAGAATTTCCTCCCCTCCACTCTCGGCTTCAAGTCAACAGCCCTGCCAGGCAGTGGGGAAGAAGTGTGAACAAGGTCCGAGCTCGCCTCCTCGCCTCCCCTCTGGAGCTTCCCTTAGTGCAGCAGAGAGATGCTGAACAGGCAAAAACCCAAGCAAAACCCAGAAAGATAAATAATGTCAAGCCCTCTCTCTCTCTTCCAGTTTGCAAAGCTCTTTGTTCAGGGTGGAGTAAAGGGTCAGGGTTGGAGGCCGTAAGAATGAGGCTCCTCCTTCTGTCTGGAATGTTTCCTTGCTGACCTGCGTGGCTCGCTCCTTATCCACCAAGGTCACCTGCTCAGAGTGGCCTTCCCTGACCACCACACTAGAGCAGGCTCCGTGCCACCAGAGCCCTTCCTCTGCTTTCCTTTCTATAGAACACATGACTCTCTAGAATCATCTGATGGATGTATTTGCCGACATGTTTATTTTCTGTCCCCCAAACTCCCCACCCAGCAGAAGCTCTGGTAGCAGGAAGTGTGTCTGTCTTGCTCACGATTGCATGGCTCGCACCAGAGCAGCGCTTGGCATTGGCTAGACCTTGATGATATTTGTCGAATGAGTGAGTGAAGGAAGGAATGGGAAGGTAAAGGTCAAAGAAATGGGAGTTGGAAAAGGATTCTAGTTCCAGCCCTGTCGCTAACTTGCAGTGTGACCTTGGGCAAGTTTCTTACCCTCTTTGGTTAACCTCATTTTCTCTTTTTCAGTTGTTAAATTAAAGAATTAGGGTTGGTATCTCTTTCAGCTGTGTACTCGATCTCCCTATAATGACTTTCACATAAAATATAGTTCTCTCTTTAGACATCTGTCTTACCTATTAAGCCGTATGTTCCTCGCGGGTAGAGACCACGTCTCGATCCGCTGCCCAGCCTGGCACAGTGCTGGACACACAGGGGGAGCTAAGGGTGTCACCGGATAAGTGGGTGAGTGAATGAAGGGGCTCTCTGAAGTTCCTTCCAAGCCTAGTGATTTAGGGTTCTGGGGCTCTTGTAAGTGGGGACCATTAAAAGAGGAAGCAAGTATCCAAGTCTTTGCTTGCTTTGGCATTCCAGCTTGGATACCCTCATCTAAATCTTCCCATATCCATTTCCAGAGTTTAGGCTGTTCCTGCTACCCTGGCCTCCTGCCCCCAACCTCCAAGGCAGAGAACACTCTGCCCCACTACAGGTGACACCACTGGGGGTGTGGTACAAGGTGACCTATGACACAATCTCATTAAAGAGCAAAAGACAGGGCAAATTATTACATTCTCCAAAGTGTACAAAGGTAATAGAACAACAGTCCCATGGAATAAGGGGTGGGGGAACTAGAACAGAGGCCAGCTCACTCTTTCTGGAAAGAGGCAGATAGAAAATATTTTAGGCTTGACTGTCTGTGTCGTGGCTCCGCCATCCTGCCGTTGTGGCGTGCAAGCAGCTGTAGACAATAAATACACATGTGAATGCGAGTGACTGTGTGCCAATAAAGCTTTATTTATGGACACTGAAATGTGAGTTTCATGTCATTTTCATGGAGCACAAAATATTAGACTTGATTTATTTTTCAACCATTGAAAAATCTAAAACCCATTTTTAGCCCACAGTTCTGTACACTAATGGGTGGCAGGCTGATATGGCCCGCGGGCCATAGTTGGCTGACCCCTAAGGTAGAGGGCAAAGGATGGGTCAGAAGGCCTCTCTGGGAGGCTTTCTGGAGGAGGGACATGGAGACCAGGGAAGGATTTGGGTGGGGAGCAGTGGAGGTTTGAGTCAGAGGTGAGCTAATGGGGTCACACACTCGGCCACCACCAGCGGCCAGGCAGGCAAGGGAGCAAAAGAGGCCACTGGGTGGGAATGTGAGCACTTATGTTCCGTCTAAAATCAGCAGCATCTGAGCTCCAGCTCTTTGCTGCCAACATGCCCACTTTACAGATCATCCAACATTTCAAGAGAAGCCCAGATTTTTTCTGTGAAAATGCCCAAATTTTAAATGTTGGCAATGAGTGAAATTTTTTAAAAATTAAAAAAACATAGAGTGGGTCAAATAGACCATGAGGATGGCTGATTATGGCTCACGGACCACTAGTTTGTGACTCTGGGCTTTAGATGTTTATGGAGATTGTTCAAACTGGAGTGACAGGGAAAGTTCGCAAACTAGGGAGAGCGCCTGCACGGAGAGGTGAAGGCTCGGGGGAGGGATGTGGGGACTGCAATTCACTGGACAAGCAAGACCTATTGTCCAGGAGCATCCATTTTACTTAAACATTTTAGAGAAAATCATTACTAAACACAACCATGTTTGGATGGACTGCAAAAATTACATATTTCTTCTTTTAAAAAAACTGTGGTATGACAAACAGTAAAGCTCACTAATCTTAATAATACAGTTCAATGAACTTTGACATTCATTTGCATCCAGGCCCCTTCCGACTGATATATGCCTCCACCTCCCAAGGTAACCACTATTCTGTCCGCTGTCATCTGAATCAGTTTGTCCTTTTTCTTTGTTTGTTTTTGAGATAGGGTCTCCCTCTGTTGCCTGCGCTAGTGTGCAGTGACGTCGTCATAGCTCACAGCAACCTCAAACTCCTGGGCTCAAGCGATCCTCCTGCCTCAGCCTCCCGAGTAGCTGGGACTACAGGCATGCACCACCATGCCTGGCTAATTTTTCTATTTTCTTGTAGAGATGAGGTCTTGCTCTTGCTCAGGCTGGTCTCGAACTCCTGGCCTCAAGCGATCCTCCTGCCTTGGCCTCCCAGAGTGCTAGGATTACAGGCATTTGTTCATGATCCATGCATCTGCTTTTTTTCTTTATTTTTTTTTTTTTGTCTGGCTTCCTTTTCTCAACATTTTGTCTGAGACTCACCCATGCCGTTATGTGTAGCAGTGGTTTGCTATTTTTCAAGATCCTGTAGTATTGCTCAATTTATGTACTGTACTGTTAATGGACATTCAGGTTTTGTCCAGTTCTTGGATTTTATGAATAACATTGTCATGAACATCCCTGTGCCTGTCTGTTCTGTGGACACAAGCACTCTTTTCCCCTGAGTGTATATACCCAAGGATGGACTTACTGGCTGCATGACCTCTGTGTATGTCAAAGGAATGTCGTGGCTGCTGTGTGAGTGGTTTCAGGCTCGGCTCCCAGTTCCCACGGGCCCAAGCGCACTCCACTTTGCAGTTAGGTGGAAAATTTGAGATCACTGATACAAGGGCAGGAGCACAGAATGAGGGGCCAGAAGACAGAGATCAACATACAGCACTGCTATTAACACTGTTTTGTAAATAAACACACTGAGGTTCAGAGAAACAAGCTGATTTGTCCAAATCAAGTAACTGTTAAGAAGAACCCTGGATTTAAATCCAGATTCACCCAACTCTAGAGTCATGTTATTAGTTGCTCTGCTCAAAGCCTCAGGGAAGAGGCACCTGTATTTTCACCTGCGCAGCCTCCATTCGCCTCCTGCTAACATCCCTCAGTTGTCCCCTTCTGCTGACAGCCCCAAACAGCATCCCGCTGCCATCTGATGCAGTCTCAGTGGGGCTGTCACTTCAGGCACCTTCCAAGGTTGGACCAGGACTACGGTGGGGCGAGAAAGGTGTCTAAGGCACCGCGGGAGCACAACTGAAGGAGGGGCCACTCTCAGGGTCAGCCACACTCCGCTCTTAGCCCTGCATGGGGCCCGCCCAACCCACCTCGCAGCAATCTGGGTCTTGGGAGGCCCGCTCCTGGAGAGGCAGTGTGGCTTTCCGGTGGTAACAGCCTGAGCAATTGCTCACTTGTTCCCGGTTCTTCTCTGCGAACCCTGTGCTCTCTCTCATTCTCTGTGTCACCCGTAGCCCTGCATTAAATCCCCCTCTTGCTTGGGGTAGGTAGGGTTTGTTTCCGTGGCTTTTAGAGACACTAACACAGTATATGCTCTGGAGCATGTTGTCAATGTTTCCAAGTCTCATTGTCCCCATCTGGGAAATGGGGTCCTATGCTTGGCGCTCCACCTGGCAGACACAGCAAGTCCCTGGGTAAGGGATCCTCTAGACCTTGCTTCCCAACCCTGGCTCCACATTCGCATCACCTGGGGAGTTTTAACAATCCGATGCCCGGGCTTGCATCTTATCCTAATTAATTCAGCATCGCTGGGGGTGGGCCCAGATCGCAATACTTTCTAAAGCTCCACAGGTGATTCCAATGAGCAGCTACGGCAGAGAACAGCTGCTCTAAAGTACCCTGGGTTGCTGTGGGTAATTAGCGGCTCTACTTCGCAGGCACAGCCCCACGCCTCCATGCCTGGGACGTCAGGGTAGGCATTAAGTGGCCTCTATCTGGGCAGCAGCCAGAGGGAGGAGGAACAAGAAACACTTATCTCCATTAGGCCTCCCTCATCCCCAGGTTCTGCCAGGATCCCGCAGCAGCCTGGTGAAAGCCTGGGGGCTTAGCTCACAATCCTCAGGCAATTTGAGCGGCTTGTGTCTGGGAGCTGCTGAGGAGCCTTAAATCTTAGGACCCAGGGCCATGGAGAGGTCACTTAAGCTGTTTCCTTGCTCCCGGGCAGGAGGCACTGGCAGGAGCCTTGGAATAGTCGGCAGGAGAGCTGGGTTCAAGTCTCAGCCCTGCCAGACATGGACCAGTGGACGTGGGCAAGCAACGAGAGTTGTAAAACAAACTTTTTTGAACAATCACTGTGTACCAGGCACTCATCCAGCTGTCCTTAACTGGGTACGTCAAACTACTCTCATTTAGAGGCCAGAGGGGAAGCCCAGAATCTGCATCTGTCCATAGGCACCTGTCTTATTCTATTCCTGGTGCTGTGACCAAATACCTGGGACTGGGTCATTTATAAAGAACAGAAATTTATTTCTCACGGTTCTGAAGGCTGAAAGTTCGAGATCGAGACACCGGCAGGTTCAGCGTCTGATAAGGTCTCTGCTTCTGAGATGGTGCCTTGTTGCTGTGATGCGTCCTCCAGAGGGGATGAGCGCTGTGTCCCCGCATGACAGAAGGGGTGGACGGGCAAAGGGGCCCTAATCCCATTCGGGAGGGTGGAGTCCTCCCGGCCTCATCACCTCCCAAAGGCCCCATCTCTGAGTACTGTTGCATTGGGGATTGAGATTCAGCATGAATTTTGGAGGGGACACAAACATTAAACCCATAGCAGCAGCCAAGGATTTAGGGTCAGATGTCCAAGCTTGAATTTGGGCCCTTCTGCTTACTGACTCATACTGGCCATGAGATTACGTGGGTTTTGTGCTGAAAAACAGGGATACTCAGTCCAGCCTGCCACCCCAGGAAATTGGGAGACTCGCCTGAAACAGCAGGTGGAAGGGAGCTCTGATTTAGGTGGGCTCGAGATATGGACCCCGAAGCTGGTTTATGAAAATTATTCTGAAGAAGGAAGCCAGAGTGGAGCATCACTGCCAAAGGTGCTGTACCAGGGAGGAGCGATATGTTTTGGATGGTTAGAAAAACGTGACTAAGCTGGATACTGAATTCAAGCAGTCCAAAACATTGGGCCCTCAGTTTTCTTAACCGTTGCTCAATGGAGTAGGACCTGTTGTTGTGTTAACATCTGTTGCAGCTTCCACATGTTATTCCTCTATCAGTCACTCTTTATATACCAGCTCCGAACCTCTCGTATTGTCCTGTGTGTATCGAAGACTGAGCTGTCCTGTAAATTTGCTTATAACCACTATCCCCTGACAATGGTGTGCAGCTTTATGCAGACCTCCCTCCCACCTGCTGTTTCAGGTGAGTCTCACAATTTCCTGGGGTGGCAGGCTGGACTGAGTATCCCTGTTTTTCAGCACAAAACCCACCTAATCTCATGGCCGGTATGAGTCAGGAAGCAAAAGGGCCCAAATTCAAGCTTGAACATCTGACCCTAAATCCTACAATGCTGGACCAAGACTATCTGTCTCTCTGCTTACCCATCCATTTGTTCATGATCCATGCATCTGCTTTTTTTCTTTCTTTTTTTTTTTTTGAGACAGAGTCTTGCTCTGTCATCCTGGGTAGAGTACAGTGGTGTCATTGTAGCTCACTGCAGCCTCAAACTCCTGGGCTCAAGCCTGTCTCAGCCTCCCAAGTCCCTGAGACTACAGGTGCACACCACCATGCCCAGCTAATTTTTCTATTTTTAGTAGAGACGGGGTCTCGTTCTTGCTCAGGCTGGTCTCGAACTCCTGAGCTCAATCAATCCTCCTGCCTCAGCCTCCCAGAGTGCTAGGATTACAGGCATGAGCCACGGCACCCAGCCCATCTGCTTATTTTTATCTGTCATCTATTTACTATACTTATCTATTTCTACGTATCCATTTATCGTGATTTGGTCTCAATAACAATCTGTCTGTTCAAGTTGGCAAACATTTACCCAGAGCACACTGTGTGCCCCGCACTCTCTCCACTTGTACCTCCTGTTTCCACTCTCCGCCTGCCTCATCTTCCCTGACTACTCTGGCCCCCTCTGAGTGCTTTCTCCTCCGACCTTTGTGCAGGACCTTTAGTCTGTGGCGAGCGCCGTCTCCACCTGCCCCTGCCTGACCCGCATTCTTCCCTGATGGCTTGAGAGTGGACTCTTTGTCTTTCGGTGACTGCCATGGCCTGGCTCCCTCCTTGCCCTATGTTAGGCTCCAGGGAAATATTCACTGGCCACATGACTGGCCCCGCAACCAGACGGTTTGCAAATCAAGGGCAAGGACCATGTCTTTTCCAGGGTCTCATTCCCCACTTAATTCCCAGTCTAGGGCTACACACATGGTGAGCATTTCGTTCACAATGGTGGACTTGAATTCACAGTCTTTAGGAGTTGGAAGGGACTTTACAACTTTTACTCTTTTGACATATCTTGCACAGATGTGCTTACTAGAGGCCCTTGCTAGGCATAGAGATTAGTGAGCACATGACCTTATTTTACAGATGGGGAGAGGGAGCCCAGAGAAGTACAGGGGCTTGCTCAGGGTCCCATGGCTGTGTCAGAGCCTTGATGACAGTAAAGAGAACATCCCAGCTCTGGAACCGAGTAGCTCTTGCGTCCTCATAGAGCCAGATGGTGTGTGCTGGAAGATTCCCAGAGAGGAGGTGTTGGGAAACCACGGGCTATCTCACCAAGTCAAACCAGTCAGGCCCCATGGAGAGCCATGGAAAGTGCCTTCTGGGTGGCGGAGAGAGCTCAAGTTAGTCCTCACCTGCCTGGATCACATCAGGGGGACCAGGAGCTGACAAGGGATGAAGGGAGTGGCCCTCAGAGCTTAAGGGAAGGAAAGTGGGGGGTCCCACCTGGGTCTCAGGGAACCACACCCTCAACTGGGGATATCTGAGCTGCGGAGTCTATGTCCGAGGCCAAGGATACTCCAGTGAGGCCAGACTTTCCCTCACTCCGGGGAAATATCTCACTGCCCCTGCCCCTAGCCTATGTTACAATCAAAGACCCAGAAAACGTCACTTTACCTAGCCCAGGAGTTGTCAAACTTGACTAAGCCCCTGGTTCCCTGGGCCAGGGCCACATCAGAGCTGCAAGTCTCGGGGCAGGTAACTTCAGAGGTTCTGTTTCAAGTCCTCGAGTGGCTCGCCACCTCCCACGCTTCCTGCTGGGGAGACCTAACCAAGGCCATCGAACGAGCCAGCCCGGCTCCGGGGCTGAGCACTCGTGGAGCCCCGCCTGCCAGCACCTGCCTGGGCCAGGCTGGCTGAGGACTCGGTTGCAGCAGATGAGCTCATGCCCACAGGCCCGGCCAACAAGGCCGGACGCTTCTGCTGGCAGGAGCCTGTCAGAACTGCCGGCTGGGGGTCAGGATGAGCTGGAGGGCCCGGTGGTGCCCAGATGCCTGGGGCCAGCGGGTCTGCTGAGTGTTTGATTACATTCCTGGGCACCCCAGGCAATGCCAGGGCTGGCCCTTCCCACTCCTGCCGGGTTCCATCTGTCATCTGCAGAGCTGCCATCTCAGGCCTGGCCCCCACGGCCCACCTGCTTTCCACCTTCTGCTTCTCCCTCCCGGCTGCATCGCCGGCTGCAGAGACAGGTGGCCTCGTCCCCCGATGACTTCATCCCCCTTAAAGGCATCTTGTCCCTTTGTTAGTCGGGCCTCTGGAGGCTTTCCTGTCCACAGGTCTACAGACCA
This sequence comes from Propithecus coquereli, assembly GCF_000956105.1. NCBI lineage: Eukaryota > Metazoa > Chordata > Mammalia > Primates > Indriidae > Propithecus > Propithecus coquereli. The sequence continues at coordinate 1,673,614 of NW_012151729.1, forward strand.
TGCGTCAGGGTCTCTACTCTGTACCTGTCTCCCAGCTCTACTCTCATCCTGCTATGTGACCCTCCCTGGGACGTCAGTCTAGAAAGAGTAGTTTGCATTTCATATTCACTGAACATGTTGTTCCAAAGCAACCAGTCCATCAGCCAACTGTCCCCCGTGAGCTGAATCTTCTTGCGCCACTGGTCTTCTAAAGTGATCACACTCACTGGGCACCTACCCTGTGTACGCAGCACACGTGGCGCCGTAATGCAGCACTTCCTGCAGCCGTTCCGGTTTGCCTGGGACTGTCTCGGTTGGTGAAAATCCTGCCTCCTGGGAAACCCCTCAGTCCTGGGCCAACCCTGGGCATGCATCTGTGACATGCTGCCCCTGATGATTTGCGTTTCATTCTCATTGAACAAAACTGAGCCTTTAGCCTGCCCCAGAAGGAGTCGTGGGAGTTCAGTCTGTTAAAAATTAAAGCAATGCTGTCCAGACTTCCAGACTTCATGGGTACCCTGAAGTTCTGCTGCCCGGTCAGCTTACACCATTGCTCGGTCCCCGCATTCCCGTCACTGCTCGTTTGGTGAGTATTGCTCTAGAAAGGAAAGCCCAGGAGGGAGAGAGGAAGGGCTCAGCCGGTCCACAGGGGAAAAAGCAGCTTTCCTCAGGCAAACAGGAGAGACGGACAATGATTCTCTTCTAAGTCTTTCTTTAGAAGCCCACGGCATCCCTGTAAAGAGTATTAGAACTTTAGAATGTTAGAGCTGGAGGTTAAAGACCAGAATTCAACACCTGCTCCAGTGAGATAGAGATGCTGAGGTCCAGGAAGGGGATTAGGAACCAGGTGCAATTCTTCTTATGCCCACAGCGTGCCTGGCCCTGTGCTAGGAGACACTGATGCCGGGGCCCACCCCCAGGGAGTCCGATGTGGCTGGTTTGGGGTGGGGCCCAGGCATCATGATTTCTAAATCTCCCCAGCCTCGGTTGAGAACCACCAAGTTAAACATAGATCCATCCCTGAGGAGCTGAGAGCAGGGCAGGCATCGAAGGGAAGAGAGGCACGCACAAAGCAGGGGGCACAGGAGGTCAGCAGAGGGCGGTGGGGAGATGGGGACCCAGGCAGTGCAGCGCAGTGGTTAAGAGGCTCAGACAGACCGGAGCTTGGATCTTAACTTAGTCTAGACCAGTGACCTCGGGCATGCCGTTAAAGCCATTCTGAGCTTCAGTTTCTTCATCTGAAAAATAGAGAATGATAAGAGTGCCTAACCATTGCAGTGTTTTTCAGAAAAATGAGATAATCCATAGAGGGCTGAGTTTAGTGCGGACATGAAGATTAGCTATTATCATTATTATTATAACAACAACAACTCTTGCTCAGGTCAGGGACATGGTCAGGGGGTGCTCTCAGAGGAAAACGGCACATGAGCTGTACCAAGACGGATAGGTACGATTTCAGGAGGAAGAGAGATAATTTCAGATGTCCAGGAAGCTGTGAGGAGGGGCTCAGAAATGAGAAGTCCCGAGCATGCTTGGGGGACACTAAGGAGTCCAATTTCCCTAAGCATGGGAGACTGGAGGCCAGAAGACCCACCATCAAGGTCCTGAGGCCGGCAGGGAGAAGGGGCAGGCCTGGGGCAGGAGAATGGCAGGGGAACAGGACAGGAGGCGATGAACGCCGGTAGCCTATGGGGCCCTGCACCCCATCCTGATACCAACCTCCCCTCTTCCATCGCCGCAGATGGGCCCTGCACTGGACAGGCTGGAGCCCAGCCTTGGGCCGGATGGGGGCCCCCAAGGGAAAACAGTCGTCTGCCACTCTGCACATGACTAGTCAAAGGGCTCATGGGCCGCCCAGCCACCCGCCCTCTGGTTAATGCCTAATCGGACCAGACTTGGAGACTTGGGTGGCAATCAGCCAAGTGGATAATTGGGCAGGCCGGTCTCCCCACTGGAAGTGACCACAGCAGCTCCCCTCACGCTGCAACCCCCAAGCATCTCATCCGGGGCAGAGGCGGCTTGCAGCAGGGAGGCCTCAGTGATTCCTACTGGTGGGGGATCCCTCTGGACATCTAGAGCAACACACCACAGCAGCCTGTGTGACGCCTGTGGTCAGCACCGATGCTGGTGACAGGTCCCTGAAGGCACGGCCCACAGTGGCTGTAGTAGATCCATGAAGGAACATCTCACCGAGAGCCAGGAAATAGCCAAGAGCCTCACTACTCCAAGACCAGAACCTTCAGGGGCCCACTTACCCGTAGGGTCCATCCTAAGCTCCTACACGCCCAAGTCCTAGCCACAGAACCAGGCCTCAGTTTTTGTCACATGGCAGGGGAAACAGATTTGTTCTGAGGGCACAGTTGTGATCCGATTTAACAAATGTGGAAACAGAGACATTGCAAATTTAAGTCATTTGCCTTGGATCGCATAGCTTGCTGCAATAATAGTAATAACAAAGATATGAAGAATTCTGGTTTATTAACCAGGTGCAAGGGGTGCCACTCAGTCGAACATCGCGCAGAATTGCTTAGAGTTCAAACGGATTGCCAGGAGAGGTCATAAGCTCCCTGTAATTAGAGGTGTGCAAGCAAAGACTCATTTATTTGCCAGGGATGTTGCAGAGGGGCTTCAGGACCTGGGGGGAGCGAGGGGATCGGACAGGATGGTTGCAGAGTCGTTTTCGGCTCCGTGGGGCAATAATTTCTTCATTTACCTCTATGTCCCCAGTGCCTAGAACGGTGCTTGGAAAAGGGTGGGCATGGGGCCTCACCTGTGTGAGCAGACGAATGTGCTCTGTAACTAAAAAGGGTAGCAGTGGGGGAGAGGAGGGCTAATTCCTGTTTAACTCGTCTCCCTTCCTTTAAAACACTGGTTCTCAACACGGGGTGCACGCTGGAATCCTTTGGGGAGCCAGAACAGAGAGTCACCCCCTAAGATGTATCCCAGCTGAGGTGTCTTGCGTCCCCGTGAATTGTCAGGCACTACGCTTTGCACTTTGCACGCAGTATCTGTCTCGTGACTCTGTACAACCGTACAGAGCGGGTATGCTCGTTACCCCCATTTCGTAGATGGGGCAGCCCAGACTTAGAGAGGTGAAGCCGTGTATGGAGGCAGTCACAGCTGACAACAATCAGAATGAGAAAAATTACCTTTTATGGGGGACTTTCTCTGCTGACACCTTAGCTGGTTTCTTAGCAACCTTTATCTCATTTAATCTTCCTAACGACCCTATAAGGTAGGAGCTATTATTATCCCCATCTTTTCAAAAAAGGAAACTGAGGCTCAGATTAAGTAATTCACCCAAGGTTACCGAGCTAGTAGGTGGCAGTGCCAGGGTTTTGAACCAGATCTTTACGGCTCCAGAGCCTGGGAATGGGGGTGACTGGTTGTCAGTCTCAGACCTGGAGCATGGAGGAAGGGAGACGGCCAAGTGACCTTTCCAGTTCCCTGGCAGTCTCTGTGTGACCTGGGGCAATACTACCTCTCTAGGGCCTCAGTTTATCCCTCCGTGAAACCGAGGAGGGAGGTGGAGATGGGCCTGATTTCTCAGCTCCTTTCCAGACGTCATTTTCCATGACTCGATTCCCCACCGTGATTCTGGGCCACAAACCAGTTGGCTTCCTCCCTCCCTCTCCGTGAGACAGGGAGCTGGCAGGAGGGGATGATCCGCCTCAACTCTCCCACCTCCTTTTTCCTCCTCCTCCTCCTGGGCTGGGACACACCTACTCCAACTTTCTCAGCAGCCTCTCTGGCTGTGGGCTGTGCGCCTTCCTGCTCCCGTCTCTGCACCTCCCTCCGCGTCAGCCTGGCTCTTTCCAGAGGGGCTCCAGCCCAGCAGCCCGCTCAGGCACCTCCCCTACCTGAAGGGCACAGGTAAGAACTGCTGGAGGATGGGAAGCTGGGGGGAGGGAGGTTGCAAAGCTAATTCATTCGTGTGCCCGGAGCAGGCTGGAGTTGGGGGCTTCTGGAAGGTGGAGAAGGAACCAGGAGATGGCTGGGGCGGGCTCGGAGGGGGAGGACAGGGACACCTGGGCCTGGATCACCTGGGTACACGGAAAGAAGCCGGTGATGTGGGAATTGGGGCCCAGGAGTGGACAAGGCGAGGACTTTGATCTTGTGGAGGAGCAAGGGCATATTTGCACAGGGGAAAGTTGGATTCTTGTCTTGGAAGCATCAAGTGCCCTGCTTGGGTTTTCTAGAGATGAGCCTTCAGGGGCACATGGGGAGATTTCCTCCGTAGTTTTAGGGGGAAGTGCCGGGGCCAGGAATTGAGAGGCACAGGCTTCTGGTGTGTGTCCGGGCTGGGGGACAGGGGCCCTATCACAGACCAAGCCACCTGGTAAGGAGGAGGGAGGGTCTGAGGGGAGCCAGATAACCAGGCCAGGCCTGGCTCTCCTGAGACTCCTTAGATCCTCAGCTTTCATGACTGTAAAATGGGGCCGTGCACAGTCTCTAAGAGCTGTGAAAGACTGCGTGTCTGGGAAGCCCCCGGAGGCAGCTCTGGGGTGGGATGGGAGCGGCTCTGTTCCTCAGTCTTGGGGGAAGCAGGAATCCGATGCGTATCTTTGGAGGCAGGAGAGCCAGAGTGGAAGGCCGAGCAGAGCCGCTGGGCCAGAGTTCAACCCTCCTCTGGAGGCGAGCAGTGCTGTTTGCACGGCGTGGGGAGCAGCGGAGCCTTGCTGAGGTTTGCTGAGGGCTCAGAAAGGCCGTCTCAGTCCGCAGCCTCGGTCTGGAGCTGATGCCTGGGCTCAGGGGAGAGGAGGAAGGTGAAGAAACAGACTGGGATGTGAGCACATCTGGTCCTTCGGCCTTGCTTTAGGGAGGTGGGGGGAGTGGAGGCTGGACAGGAGAGCATCCCCTCCACGCATGAGCCTAAGCACTATTACAGCTAACGCTCAGTGAACGCTCACTGTGTTCTGAAGGCCGTGCTGAGTATGCATGGTCTTTCGAAATATTTGAGTTCTCAAAGCCAGGCAGTGTGGCAGGGTGAACAGAGAATTTCATTAGTCATATCTCTGTGACTCATAGGCTGTGTGACCTCGGACAGTTTCATACCTCTCTGGGCCTATTTCTCTACATGTAAAATAAATTTGGTTGGATGATTATTAAAATCATTAGAATTGGTTCACCTTGACAACCCTGTTGGGTAGATGTAGCAGGAACGATTGTCCCCATTTGGCAGAGGAGGAGACTGAGGGGCTCAACAGCCCATGTCCCAGGAAGGAGCGAGCGTGGGTCTTCCCCTAGGCTCTCCATGGTGCACGTTAGACGTCTTGCAGGAAGATGCTGAATCCAGGATGTTGGCGAGCCTGGTGGAGTGAAATGGCAAGTTGCCTTTCTGCTGATAGCTCCTTGGGCCTCAGTTTTCTCCTCTGTAAAATGGGAAGGAACTGGAGTGAGTTAGGGTCTCTGGAGCTTCCTTCTGATACCCTGGCTCTTACGGTCTAATTCCTGAGCCCCTGTGGACAGGGCTGCCAGGCTCCCTCTGCACCTGTCCTTGTGAGTTGGGCTGCAATGCTCTGCTCCTCGCGTACACTTCCCTGGTGTGACTGCACTCACCGTGAACTGGAAGTTCTCCTTCCAGCTGCTCCATGACAGGCTGTGGCAGCAGCACTGCCACTGGCCAGGCAAGGGCAGGAGGGAGAGGCTGTGGAAGAGGTGCTAGGCCTTAGAGAAAGATAGTATGTGCATGGGGGTTGGTGGGTTGATACAGGTGGGGACCTTCCTGTACCCCCTGGCTAGGCCCTGCCTTTGGGGTTCCTTTCAGTGGGGGATGGGCATGACCTCTGGAAGCTTCCCACGGCTCCTGGTTCCCCAGCACAAACTGAGGGAGCTCAGAGCCCCAGCACTCATATTTCTAAGACTGGTAGTACTATGCTCACTTTATAAAAGAGATTTACAAAGAAAAGTGTGGAACCAAATCCTGGGTGTTATTAGTTGTGTGACCTGAGCCTTAACATCTCAAAAAACCTCAGTGTCCTCATTTGAAAAGTGAGGATCATGGTCATTCTTTCCTCGGAGAACTGACGTGAGGGTTAAACGAGGTCACGCATGCAAGGCAGCGCGTGTAACACACAGGGCCTCATGTATTACGCATTCTGTCATCGATTAACTGGCTCTTCGCTCTTCCTCCTCGGGTGGGCATCACCCCACTGCACCTTGAAGAGTTCCTTACTAAGACTGATCGCAATTATAATTATTAATTCTTTGTGTGATTTGTGTTTGACGTTCTTTCTCCTGCGGAGAGATAAGCCGTGGGTCTGTCTTGCTCACTGCCCTGGCACCTGTATCCACACAGTGCCTGGCACATAAAAGCAGCTCATTGCGTACCTGTTGGGCGAACGGATGAATCTTAAATTCTAATGTATAGATGAGAACTGCTGCTTAGTGGAACTAAGTATTAGTTCCAAGCCAGTCATAGACGGAGTCCAGAGTGGGGGGGGGTCTTTGGAGGTCATTGATCCGGACAGGGTAGCGCCGAGGCCTCACCAGGGAGGTCGGGTAACTCGACTGAGGCCACGCTGCAGCGGGGGAAGGCAGGATCAGTTCCCAGATCTTAGACTTTCCTCTGCCTCACGTTGCCTAGCTCAGTTCAGGATGATGTTCCTGTTTTTATGTGGGAGGGTGGTCAGTCTGGAAGGCCAGTGAATTGCGCCCGCATCTCCTGGAGGGAGTTTGGCATCAGCAGTGAAGCTGATGGCTGGACAGTGAGCTGCTCTCCAAGCAACATAAGCCTCATCGGTTAGACCCCTCTCCCCACACTCACTCACACCCCCATCCCTGGTGCCAGGAAGTCAGCAGATGCCCACAACCGTACAACTGAAAGGGTCCTCAGGAGTTCCCCGAAGTCTTCCTTGAAGAATTTTTGGTCCCACTTTGCAGATAGAATCATAGATTTTGAATTGTTTGCCTAAAGTCACATAGCCAATTTGCGATGGTGTCCTCAGTCAGGGCGCGCACGACAGCGAGCCATTTGTGGGCGTGGGACTTAAATGGGGAGAAGAGAACGCTCAGCTACTCAGCCCCCTATGTGCATGCTGCCAGGTTAGACCCTCTCTCATACATCTGCCCTGCCACTCTGCACAGCCGCCCGTCATCCTCCTGACCCTCTACCGCTTCTCTGTTGTTGTCATTGCTGTTTTCAGTGTAGAGACAGAGACTCAGAAAAGTTAAGCTACTTCCTCTAAGTCACACAGCCTCTGTTCTCTTAATAGACACCTAATGTGCACTTACACTGTGTCAGCACCCGCCCCCCCCCGTCCCCAGAGATTCACAGTGGGTGGAGGCAGGCCCATAAATTGGTGGTTTAATACCTTGAGGTAGGCGGAAACATACAAACTCAGGCTGGCTTGGGGGCCCAGAGAAGCGACGATACCTCGGTTATAGATTCAATGAAGGCTTCTTGGAGGAGCTGGCAGTGAACATCGGTTTTGAAAGCTGAATGAGAGCTAAATAAGGAAAGAAAAGTGGGAAAGGCATTTCAAGGAGGGAAAACAGCAAATGCAAAGGCACAGCAGTTAAAAGGAAACAGCAGATGCGTGCAGGAACCTGTAAGCTGGATGCGGAACATCTGCAGACATGGTCTGAGGGGCAGGACGGGGCCAGATCATTGAAGTCCCTGCGTGCCAGGCCAAGGAGCACGGCCTTTTAAAACAATGTAATGTATCTACTGTTTTATTAATGGGAAATTATAGACATGCACAGAAGGAAGCAGAATAGTGCAGAGAACCCATCACCCATAACTTCAATAATTATGTTTCCTCTGTACCACCACCATCTCTTCCTCTACCAGAGTATTTTCAAGCAAATCCCAGATATATGATTGCATCTGAAAATATTTCCACATATATCTTTAAGACATAAGCACTTCAGAAAGTTATTACAGGAGCATGGCTTCTATTTTATAAACACGGGAGGACCGCTGAAGGAGGTTAATTGAGTCAGAGTGCCTTGGCAAAGCAGATCTGTCTGTGGAGTGGAGCAAGAGTTTAAGAGAGGGGTCAGATTAGAAGGATAAGATATCTTACTGTGTCCCCCTTGGCTGATCACAGTGCCTGATATTCCACCACTACCTGGTAATTAACAAAGTATCGTCTAAAATCCATCTCCTCCTGAAAGGAGGGATGCCTTAGCATCTCCCAGTTTGGAGTCTACGAAAGAGAGGAATCTCTCCCTTTCCATTCCTGAGATTGGGCGGCCCCTGCGAGGCCACCTGAGATGGCAGGAAAAAGGCATTTATCCTTCTGCTGGCTGGGGGCGGGGAGCCCACAGTGGAGAATTCCCTGGTTCCTGTTGGGCTCCAGTGCCCGCAGCAGTTGGCCTGGGCGCAAGCCGAGCGGGACTTAACATGCCACAGTGCAGTAACGTCAGCGTGTGTGCGCATGTTGGCCTGCGTGTGCTCACGTGTCCCACGTCAGAGCTGCTGCCTGTCCCTGCAGCATCCCCTTCCCTCGGGGTCTTCCCAAAAAACTCAAGGCTCAACAGTGCAAAACGGATCATTCTGGACACTTTGAAGCTTTGCCTGGGAAGCGGCGGAGCTGGGTATCAGTATCTCGCCGCTGTTGGGCACGTGAGCTCTGGAGCCAGGGTGCTCGAGTTCCCGTCCTGGCCTTGCCACTTTTCATGTCTGTGACCTTGGACGCATGATTTCACCTCTCTGAGGGTGTATAATGCGGGCCACCTCGGAGCTGCTGAGAGCTCGTGCCTGCAAAGTGCTTAGCGTAGTCGGCACAGACTAAGAGATCTCTAAAGCTTAGCGACTGTCGGAGATTTGGGGGCTTCTGAAGTCTTGGGAATCGACTCAGAGAATCACAGCATCTTGGAAAATTCACATCCTAGAATCTCAAACTCCTGGAAGTGTATAATTAGAAGAACCCTAGTGGATCCCTGGCACACTCTCTACTCTGTGTAAAGATTCTTTGTACAGGGTCTGACAAATGGCCAGCCTGGCGTTTTCTTTTTGTAAAAATTCAAAAACTGAGTGCATAAATTGTAAGTGACAGCTGATGAACTCTTGTCAAGTGAACTCAGCTTGTGCCTAACCAGCAACCAGAGCAAAAAGCAGAAATTATCAGCCCCGGGAGAGCCTTTGTGATTCCCCTTGCTGGTCACTGTTGTCCAGGTGGCCAGACTTGTCTCAATACCTCAGGATGGTGACCTTGCTCTGTCTTTTGGGGCTGTGTACTATTGCTAGGACAACTCTAATTATTAGAGAGGTCTGGTGAGTTAGTTTGGAAGTTTCTATATTAAACTTTACCTTTAAATTGTTTTATTTTTACTGCCGTATTTCAGTGGCAGCCTAGTTTAGAGCCAAGCTTCTCAAATGTCTAAGGCTGTTTTTTAAAAAAATACAGATTACTCAGCCCCATCCTAACTCTACAAAATTAGATTGTGGAGCCCAAGGGTGAGGCCAGGGAATCTATTCCATTACAAGCTCCAAGGGGACTCCAGGCGAGGTCTTGCTGGGTTTGGGAACCATTGAGCTAGTGGCTCAGAGCTTGGACTCAAGTCAGACCATTTGTCTGAATCTGTGCTCCACACTTACTGGCCATTGACCTTGGACAAGACACTTGGCCTTTCTGACCCTCAGTTTTTTTCATTTGTAACATGGAGATGAGAGAATCACACCTACCTTTTTGGGTTGTCGAAGGGCTCTAACACATCCACAAGGAAGGGCTCACTAAGTGCCAGGTGCTTTAAGCAACATTACTATTATTGGGGAGAGCTCTCTCCATGGTGGAACCAAGAGGACGTTGGATTTGGCACCTGAGGCCTTGTGTTTGAGTCCTGACTGGGCCACTTATTACCAGTATGACCTTCCACAAGTCTTTGACCCCCTCTCCTGGCCTCAACTCTCCCTTCTGCAAAATAGAAACACTCCTTGCTCCCCTCGGAGGGTCTTTGACGGGATTGAATAAGAAAACGGACCAGAAAACTGCTCCGAGGACAAAAAAATGCTGCCTGAAGTAAACCCCAATGAACTGGCACTCAGCTAAACCTGGGAAGCCGTGGCAAGTGGGCTTGCCATTGTCCTTGTGGTTCTGTGGAGGGCGGGCCGGGTGGGGGAGGGGAAGGTAACTGCTGAGGCGCCGGTTTCCACAGCCCTGGTATGCCCTGGCATGGCTCCTGTCCTTCTCGGTTTCTGAGAACTGACTCCTTCCTGGTTCCTGGGCAGGAAGAGTCCAAGATCCCATAGCTATGAAATCCCAATGCAATTTGCAGATCGTCAGGATGCTTTTAGTATTTTAATGTCTTCTTTTCTATTAAACACTTCTTTGGAGTCCTTTACCAGTGTTTAAAAATGTTTTTTAATGAAGTGTAATATGCATACAGAACAGTGCACAAATCATAAGCGAACAGTTGCAATGAATTTTCCAGAAACTAACCAGCTCCCAGGTAAATAAATACAACATTACTACCATTCCAGAAACCCTCTTGGTACCCCTTTCAGTCCTGGCCATCTCCTCTCACTGCAAGGTAATTTTATCTTAATCTAATCTAGAGATGCATTTTGCCTGTTTTTAAACTTTGTATAGTTGGACTAGCACAGTATGTCCTTTTTAATGTATGGCTTCTTTCGCCCTACCTCATGCCAGTGGATCCGTCTTTATTGTTGCCTGAGCAACAGTTTATCTTCTTTGCTGTGTAGTAGTCCATGATATGACCATATTGAAAGTTCCTTGTCCATTCTGCTCTTGATGGACATTTGAGTTGTTTCCAATATCAGCCTGTTATACATGGTGCCGCTTTGAACATTCTGGTGGCGAATCTCTTAGTGAACGCATGTACACACTTCTGTCGTGTATATTCCTAGAAGCGGAACTGTGGGTCATGAGATATGCATATGTAGACGAAACTCTTTTATTTTCAGGTTCAGTTCTATTTATTGCAAGCGGAACATGGTTCTTGGGGCTAGGTCTCTATCTGGGAGATAAACAGACCTGTCTTCAGGAAGATGAACAGTTGCCTCTAGGGTGTGAGAGGCTGATAAACGGTGATAGAGGCAGACCCAGAGACTTCCGGGTGAAAGTCAGGTATGTAGACCAGATCTGTTGCCTCCTCTCTCCTGTCTGCCCCTCTGTTTGGCCTTAGCAGTAACCTTGTGTCTGCTCTCCCTGGGGGCCAGGGTTCCCCCTACGAGTGGTCAGTCGACCACCTGCAGGGGAAACTGTGACTCCCACGCTGAGTCCCGCGGCAGCTCTATCGAATCAGACTGCTTGAGGACGAGGCTGCGATTTTTAACACACTGGCATTTGAGAATCCCTGCTCTAGCCTAAGCACTTCTCGAAAACCGCAGTCTTTTCCTAACGCCCCCCACCCCCTCTCCACTGGGGCCTAGGATAGGGCCACATAGGGGATATCGGCGTTGAAACGAGGCATGGCAGAGCTTAAGATCCTGGAGAAAGAGACGGTTACCTTGTTCAGCGGATCCTGAACGCCAGTCCCACCAAAATCACTCAGGGAACTTGTTAAACGTCTATGCCTGAGCCCCACCCCTAAGGATTTTGATTCAGCAGATCTGGGGTGGGGCTGGGAATATTTATTTTTTAACCCCCACCCCTGTCCCCTTAGGGGATTCCCAATGGTGGGAACCACTAGGCCAGCTTTGCAGTTGAGAACACAGACAGGCCCAGCAGCTCTGCGGAGTTCTGTATCCGTCCATGGCTGGGTGGAGCGCAGAGACGCCATGGGTGAGAGAAATTGTGTGTGGACAGAGCCCAGGGGGCTTGAATGTGGAACACAGGGGCTTGGCCTGCAGCCCACCAGCAGAGGCTCATTTGCGTGTCTCATTAGTATGCATGTTGGGTCGCTCAGGTTGCTCTCAAATCACCCCTGACCTCTCTTGTGCCTTGGCCATGCAGTCGGGTTCAGCAGCTCAGCAGCAGGACGAGGGCGCCTCAGACAGCAGAAAGCCTGCCATGCCAGCCGCCTGAACACTCCTCCCTCCTGCAGCAACCTGCCCGCCTGCCCGGCTTTGTCCTAAGCTGTTGTGCTCAGAGGGGTAGGACGGACAGACAGCTGGGCTGGGCTGAGCCAGACTGGAGGGAATGGCAGCAAGAGGGAGGACTGGAAATGGAGGTTGTGCTTGGAATCTGCGTTTGCCGTTGCGAGCAGATCCGCGGCTATATGATCCCCAACGTGCGGGAGAAATCACGCAATCCTTTCCCTTCCCAGCTGATATTTTCAACCCATGGCCTGTGGGGGGCAGGCCAGGTAACTGTGAGACACACATGTGATCTGAGTCTTAATCCTGGCTTGGCCACATGCTAGCTGTGTGATCTTGGAAGTTAGGTAACCTCTCTGAGTCTCATTTATCTCATCTACAAAATGAGGATAATTATAGGCTTGCTATAAACTAGCTTAAAAGAGATAATGCGTGCCAAGTGCTCCCGACAGGGCCTGGCACGCAGTAAATGTTCAATAAATGTCAGCTGTGGTGAGCTGCATGCACTTCTGTAAGCGTCCCGTATTCCCAAACCTCACCGACTTCAGGGTACCATTTGGTGACAGATAATGACGGAGGGTGACAGATAATGACGGAGGGTTACAGTGAAGGGTTGGCTCGGCAAGGCGGGAGAGCGGGGACCAGTCCCAATTCCCAGACTGGTGAGGGGAGGCCCCGTGAAATGAGGGGATTTGCTCCAGGTTCTCTCACTGGGCCCCCCTGCCTGGACCTCTGATGTAAGGGACAGAGGTCCCTGAATTGTCATCCTCATCGCAGCAGCGAGGCACCATGCCAGCCACTTTGTGCACTTCACGCTAATCCTGATCCTCATAACAGCCTGACATGTTCCTTAGTTTATGTATGAAGAGACAGGCCCTGTCAGGTCCCATGATTTGTTTAAAATCACACAGAGAAACAGCAATGGGCCAAGCAGGACTTAAACACAGGCCACCTCACTCCAGAGCCTGAGCCATGTGACTGTTGCATTAGGTGGCCTTGACAGTAGCTGCCCCACCTCCTGAAGGTGCCCAAGTTAGAGGCAGAACCTGGCCGGGAGTGGCCACAGGTGGCTGATGGTCTCATGGACAAGGAGGAGAATTCCTTTCACCAGTGGCCATAGGGCCCACTGGCTCCTGGGAAGGCAGCTTATTGTGTCCTGGACAGAGAAGGGATTTGTGCCAAATGGCCCCATTTTATAGATAACATAAAATGGGGCCCGGAGGGGTCACCCCAACATGTCAGTGGCAGAACACAAAAGATCAGGAGATCCATTATTATTATCCATTATTATTGTAGGGTGTCCAGGACATTTTTTACCTGTTGTTTTCACTGCCCATACTCTGCTGACAGCCTCATACCCACCCGTCTGCCCCCTCCTAAGCTCCGAGGGAGATTACGTCTGTTGTTATTTTAACGCTCCTCAAGTTGCCGCTTGAGCTCTGCTGCAGATCGCTGCAAGGAGAGAAGAAATGTCACAAAGCCCCACAGAGGGGTGTGTGTGTGTGTGTGTGTGTGTGTGTGTGTGTGTGTGTGTGTGTGTGTGTTGCTCTTGGGGCATAGGTGAGGGTCAGCGCACATACAGAGAAGAATCCCTGTATTCCACACACATTGTTTGAGCACCTACTGTTATAGTCATAGCTACAACTCATTAGCTACTTCATGCATGACCAGCTCTGTGCCAAATGCTCTCCAGGCATGTGCTCGTTAAATCCTCCAATGAGGTAAGTGTCAGAAGCCCCATTTCACAGATGGGGAAACTGAGGCTTAGATAGGCTAAAGCATGCCCTTCAAAGTACACAGTGGCAGGGCTGAGGGCAGGTCTGACCTTGAAGCCTGTTCCTTCTCCCTGCACTCTCCTCCTGGCTAATGTGTAGGAGAACCACAGCCTCTTGGGTTCCTGAGGAGCCCCCAGGTTGGGAGCGGAGCTGGGATTGGTGGGAACAGCTTGGCCAGTGCCAAGATCCCAGGGTGGGGAGCCTGAGTGCTGGTTCCAATTCTGCCACCACCGTACCTTGTGACTTACAGTGATTCCTTCCCTTCTCTGGGCAGTTTTTCTATCTTTACAAAATGGAGCTTAGACTCGTAGCTGGTTTCAAACTGTGCCCTGAGGAGACCCGGGAATTTCACAGCGATGCCTCAAAAGGCAAAGGGGCAATGAAGAGAGATGGGGCCCTGGCCCCACTCACGTCTCCCAGAGCAGATCTGTTTCAGTCTGGTTAACAGGACCATGATGGCAGTTTTAAAATAACAACAACTAGCATTTATTTGGCAATTACTAAGTGTCAGGATGTGTTTAATTTTTTTTTCTTTTTTTTTTGAGACAGAGTCTCACTGTGTTGCCCAGGCTAGAGTGAGTGCCGTGGAGTCAGCCTAGATCACAGCATCCTCAAACTCCTGGGCTCAAGCGATCCTCCTGCCTCAGCCTCCCGAGTAGCTGGGACTACAGGCATGCACCACCATGCCCAGCTGATTTTTTCTATATATTTTTAGTTGTCCGATTAATTTCTTTCTAATTTTAGTAGAGGCGGGGTCTCGCTCTTGCTCAGGCTGGTCTCGAACTCCTGAGCTCAAACAATCCACCCGCCTTGGCCTCCCAGAGAGCTAGGATTACAGGCGTGAGCCACCGCGCCCGGCCGTGTTTAATGTTTAATACAAACTAGTCAAACCTTCAGAACAACTATCTAAGGTGGATTCAGTTAGTATCTCTCTTTTAAAAAAACTTATTTACTTATTTATTTTTAAAAATTAACAAATAAAATTTGTATATATTTGTGGTGTACAACATAATGTTTTGATATATATATGCACTGTGGAATGCCATGTAGCACATCCATTAACTCACTTATTTTTTTTTGTGGTGAGAACATTTAAAATTTACTCTCTTAGCAACTTTCAAGTACAATACACACTGCATTGTTATTAGTTGTAGTCACCATACTGTACAATAGATCTCTTGAACTTTTTTCCCCTCTAACCAGAGAACCCCAGAGGTGGCGAGGGGCTGGATTTGTTGATCTTTCAGGACTCCTCCTTTCCCTCCTTCCTACCCCAAGCCCTGTGTTCCCGGGGTTCCCTCCAGCTTAGGGATTTTTCAGCTCCAGATGCAAATTTTGCACCCTTTAACCAACATCTCCCCAACCCCCACCCCAGCCACTGGTAACCACCATTCTACTCTCTGCTTCTGTGAGTTTGACTTTTTTAGATTCCGTATATAAGTGAGATCGTGCAGTATTTGTCTTTCTGTGCCTGGCTTATTTCACCTGACGTCCTCCACGTTCATCCATGTTGTCACAAATGGCAGACATCCCCCCTTCCGCCAGCCCTGCTTTGGGGCTGCGTGGTATTCTATTTTGTGTATAGAACGTATGTTCTTTACCATTCATCTGCTGATGGATACTCAGATTGTTCCCACAACTTGGCTATAGTGAGTGAATAGTGCCGCGGTGAACATGGGAATACAGATATGTCTTCAGGATACTGATTTTATTTCCTTCGGATTAGACCAAGTAGTGGGATTGCTGAATCATTTGGTAGTTTTATTTTTAATTTTTTGGTAGTTCCATACAGTTTTCCATAATGGCCGTACTAAGTAACATTTCCACCGACAGTGTACGAGGGTTCCCTTTTCTCTACATCCTTGCCCTGTCTTTTGGATAATAGCCATCCGAACATATCTCACTGTTGTTTTAAATATTTCTCTTTTAAAGATGAGGAAGAATGGAGGCGCAGAGATTAAGTCACACAAGGCCACCCAAGTTGAGACTTGAGGTCTACGTGCCTGTAAACTCATCCCTTTGCAAAGAGTCCCACTGGATCAAAGAGGCGAGAACCACAGAATAGTTAGTACCCCACTAAACCAGGCCCATTCAGCAGGGACATTCTGGCCTTTGCATTTTGTTTGATTCTCTTTCTGAAAGAAGCTTTTTAGTCCTCTTGGAGAGTCTATCTCATGATCTCAGGGCACAACCTTCCTCCCTTCCAAAGAGCTGTCCACAACCTGAGACCATAGGGACAGCCCCCTCTGACCTCTGCCTGCACCTCCTGTCCTACTGGAGGCCGCTTAGTCCTCTCCTGTCCAGAGGCTGCACCGCTGCTGCTGGGAGAAGAGGATCAAAGGTCCCCACTTGCCATTGCATATGACTGAGCTTACACTTGTGCCCTGATCAGTCCCAGAGCTCTTTTCTCTCTGGGAGTCCAAAGCTAGATCCCGGGGGAGGTACACTGTTCCCCCTGTTCTGTCTCCAAATCTTCCAGTTGATAGATACCAGTCAATGCTCTGCTGAGCTGGAGTTGGTTTTGACCTTACAAACCACTCTAAACAGAAAGTCCCAAAAAAAGCGGGACTAAATTTGTTTCCTTCTTTCCCTCCATCCCACCCCAAGCCCTCTGCTCCTAGAGTTCCCTCTGGTTTAGGGACTTTTCAGGTCCAAATGCAAAGCTCATGGATCAATATAGTCAACCCCAAGAGGAAGAGACCTCAGGCATGCCCAATACTCAGTGAGTATCAGGTGTACACCCCTGAGTGCCCACAGCAGCCGGACAGGTAGCATTCACGGCTGAAGCAGGCCCCATGTAAGGAGCACAAGCCCATCCTAGACTCTATTTTCTTCTTAGTTTAGATAGAGATGTGGATACTCAACGTTTTTCTCTTCTATTAGCAAACTGACCTTGGTGATAAACAGTAGCTGAAACTCAGCCTCAGTGTCAGGCAGGCCTTGGGAGGGGTGTCCATGTCCGTGGAGAGGGCAGGCCCTGTCTGATTGGCACAGCCATTGCTCAGCTCTAGCCTCATGGTGCCATGTGAGAGCACACATGCGTGTCTTCCAAATTTTTAGAGAAAAGTCGGAATCTAGTTTCCCAACGTTTCCATTGGGAGAAGTTTCCAAATGTTTATATGTTAACAATTAATTAAGTTGAAAACCACCAAATAACAAAACAACATATTATAGGCTGACAAACATAACTGTGGGCTTGTGTTAGCCCATATGAGGGCCACTAGTTGGCCACATGGAATACTCTTGAAAGGTTCTAAGATTTTATGGCCAACTCCTTGTCCCTCTCTCTGCCCCTTGTGTAACCATCATGCAAATCTTCCAGTGGGTCCCGCCTTTTCTTTGGACTTGAAGGCCTTCGGCCACCTCTCTGTTCTCACCAGAATCCCCCTCTCCATTGCTCCCTCTACTTTAAACACATGGCCTCCTTGCTCCTGCCTCAGGACCTTTGCATTGCCTGTTTCTTCTGACTGGAACTCTCTTCCTCAACATAGCTTTGTGGCTGTCTTCCCCACTCTGTTCAGCTCCCTGCTCAAATGCCACCTTGTCATATAGGACTTCCCTAACTATGCTTTAAAAAATAACATCTCCCCATCCTGCTTTATCCCTTGCCCCACAAGATGTTTCTTCATATCACTTTTCATCACCTGACATAGTGAATATTTTCTTGTTTATCATCTCTCCCTCTGCCACTAGAATACAATCCCCACAAGAGCAGGGACCTCGTCTATCTCATCCTCTGTTTTAGAATGCCTGGCACAGGGTAGTCCCTCAATAAGTACTGAATGAATGAATGAATGAATGATAGAAGCCCCATAACAAAACACTTTCTCAGCATCCCCTACTTTGTCCCTTTTCTTCCCCAAAGCCCAGCTCCTGGAGGCCCTTGGCTCCCTTCAAATATCCATCTCCTCAGGGTCACACTATGACCCTTGATGGCCCTTGGCATTTTGGCCCTTGTGGGCCCTTTCCTCCATGAAAAACATTTTAATTAGAATTAAAAAGTTAAAAATTAAAAATTATGTTTTATGACAGCATTGGTATAAAGATAGGTACACAGTCATGTGCCACATAATAAGTTTTGGTCAATGTGGGACTATATAAATGACGGTGGTCCCATAAGATTACAATACCATATTTTTACTGTACCTTTTCTGTGTTTAGACACATAAACACTTCCCACTGTGTCACAATTGCCCACAGGACTCCATACAGGAACATGCAGTACAGGTTTGTGGCGTAGGAGCAATAGGCTATACCATATAGCCTGGGTGTGTGGTAGGCTACACCACGTAGGTGTGTGTAAATACACTCTATGATGTTTGCACAACGACGAAATCACCTAACGATGCATTTCTCAGAATGTGTCCCCATCGTTAAGTGACACATGACTGTATTATTACATATGAAAACATTTTCTTCAACCTAAAAGTTTGTTTTCTTTCTTCTGAATTCAATAGAAATTAAAACATTTTCATGGCCCCCTAAAAGTACTGTGGGTCGTGGGTGTGCCTCACAGGTAAGTGGACCCCGCATTCTCCTCCAAATCCCATGCGTCTTTTGGTTCCTGTGCCATGCTCTCTAGAGCTGGGCTGTCCAATATGGCAGCCACTAGTCACACGAGGCTATTTGAATTTAAATTAATTAGAATAAGATAGAAGGAAAAACTCAGTTCTTCAGTTGTACTAGCTGCATTTCAAGTGCTCAATAGCCACGTGGGGGCCAGTGGCTCCCGTACTGGACGGTGCAGACATAGAACATTTCCATCACTACACAGAGTTCTGTCGGGGAGTGTTACTCTAGAGAATCAGCTTCAGCTACTCCAGCTCTCCCGGATGTCTCTCTCCTTGGAATGCGGATTCCTATTTTGGGCCAGTGTTCGAATCCATCACCTACAAGATGGGTGAAACTGAGCAGAGCCTTCAAATGATTCGGGCTTTGATTTGTCACTTACGAAGTGAGAGTAATACATGTCCTAGTAAGGATAGTGATGGTGCATAACTAATTTGCACTGAGTAAATTTTAAGGCTAGTATTTGCCATGCATTAACTCATTCAGCCTTCTCAACAAGTCCACAAATGCTATTCTCATCTCCCTTTTACTGGGACCAGAGAAGTTGAATAAATGCCCAGGGCTACACAGCTGGTCAACAGAACAGCTGGGATTTGAAACCAGGTCTATCTGACTCCAGAGCCCACTTTCTTAACTTTCAATTCTATGCAGTACTGCATCCCCTACCCAAAGACCAAGTGAGAGAATACATGTGAAAGTTTATTTGAAAATGTAGGAGTCATTGTCCGGATGTAAGACAGAATAATTTTTATCATCAATAGCAATACGAATACTAATAAAGAATGGGAACTCAGGTCCCAGGTCTCTTTCACCCACATCCTAGGTAAAGACTTCATTTTTAGTTATTTCTCTTTACTTTAATTCCAGACCAGGCCAGGCCTGGCTTTTACAGACAACTCTCCCGAGATGGCCTTTCTGCCTGGCCAGTGGTTCGGCCTGACATTCACCGAGCCATTATTGGTCCTAATAAGGTGTTACCCTGCATCCTTCCTCTCTGTGCGTTCGCCTATCGTGTTATCTGTCTTTTCTGCAGCTTTGGGAAGTAGGTAGGAGTCGTTATTATTATCTCCATTTTACAGACAGGCAAATTGAGGCCCAAGAGAGAGTCTGTGGCCCTCCCAAAGTCACATGACCCCTCAATGGCTCAACACTGGCTCCTCTCCCGTGCATATTCAGTTCTTTGACCTTTGTTTTGCTACATGAGAAGCCAAGAGTAGCTTCCTACAAACTAAAAAATGACTCAAGTATTCATCCAAGTTTCTTGGAAGTAAA
This sequence comes from Propithecus coquereli, assembly GCF_000956105.1. NCBI lineage: Eukaryota > Metazoa > Chordata > Mammalia > Primates > Indriidae > Propithecus > Propithecus coquereli. The sequence continues at coordinate 1,693,153 of NW_012151729.1, forward strand.
TTAAGCCTCCCTACCCACAGTGAATTCCAGGTGGCTTAAATCAATGGAGCCGGTACTCAAGCCCTATCCTCACCAGGGTGGGAGTCTTGAATGGGAAACTCCCCCTTTTGATCTGATATCAGATTAGTGGTCCCAAGAACGTAGTCCTCTTCCGGTCTTGCTTCCTCTCAAAAACTATCAATGCCTCCCTACTACTAAGGGGAAAAATTATTTCAGTGGCTAAAACTTCCCGACTAGCCGGTACCTGGAATGTTACCATTCTTTCTCTTATTTTTTTTCTGGTTCAAAGGCACTATTCAGGTCCAAAGGCACAATCTCTCTTAATCCCTTTTCCTCTCCCTTTTAAGCTTTTGTCACAAAAAGAATATGTTTAGGATTCTTTCTTGAGAGCTACAAAAGCCAGTCCTAGCACCGAATGCCTGGGGCAAAGGGTGGGGGAGGCCAGGGTCAGGCACTCAAATTCATTGTAATTCAGGATGGGGGGATCTCTGGGAGAGGGTCAACATTCTCCGGTCCAGAGGAATGACTCCACTGGCTCTTTCTTTCATGAAAGGCTCTCCAGAGCTTAAAACGTATCTCATCGTATTGGTTCTCCATGGCCTAGGAATCTAGAGCACCTAGGTTCAGGAAGTTTGGCTGTCTGTTCTCAGTTCAGCTTCTGCCTTTCTGGGTTGCGGTGGGCATGCCATGCAAATCTCAGTTCTCTTCATCTGAGAAATGGGAGTAAAGGGCAGATGTGTTTCTTAGGAGTATTATGTGAGTTACTAATCAATGTCTGTGACATGCCTGAGGAAGGGGAAGGTGTTGGGCCATGTGGATGTCATCGCTGCTCTGTGCTGGGGTACTTCTGGGAGTGTTGGGGAGGAATTTCATTGTCAGAAGCAAAGCCCAGCCTTTTGAACAAATCTGGTAGGAGCTTCTTAGGTGGAAGTCTGATTTGGCTTTGACTTCCTTCAGGTTCCCTATGGAAGGAACGAAATTAGTTATAGAGTCATACACTTGTAGAACTGAAAGCCGGAATCACTCACTGCAAATGGACCGTGACAAACACAGATCACAGAGCATGAGAATAATAGCACATCCAACCACATATCTTAGAACTTTATGACAGGACACAGAAAGTTAGAATAGCAGAGCCCTGGCTCTGGGATCTGAAAGGACTCCTAGAGGTCATCTAGTCCAGTTTTTCAAACCTGTGCTTCCCAGGAGGGTGACAGACAAGCCTGTGGGCAGGGCTCTAGGCTTCACCTCTGTTTATAGATTGTTTCCAGGTACAATTCCATTAGGAAAAAGAGAGTCTAGGGTGAACATGGTGGTTCATGCCTGCAATCCTAGCACTCTGGGAGGCTGAGGCGGGAGGATGGCTTGAGCTCAGGAGTTCAAGACCAGCCTCAGCAAAAGTGAGACCCTGTCTCTACTAAAAATAGAAAAAATTAGTTGGGTAACTAAAAATAGAAAAAATTAGATGGGCGTGCTGGTGCGTGCCTGTAGTCCCAGCTACTCGGGAGGCTGAGGCAGGAGAATCACTTGAGCCCAGGAGTTTGAGGTTGCCGTGAGCGAGGCTAATGCCACGGCACTCCAGCCTGAGAAACAGAGGGAGACTCTGTATAAAAAAAAAAAAAGAAAGTCTTCCTTGAAAGCAACAGAGGGGTTTGGAATCACCAATCCATTCCAGCCCTTCTCCCAGCATGCACCCACATCATTTACAGATGAGAAAAAGGGTCCACAGGGCTTAGGTGACTTACTTGACCAAGACCACTCAGGGAATGAGTGACTTTAGACCCAGGTCTCATGAGAGCCAAGTCAGTTTATTACACTGACTATCAAATTAGCACTAGAAAGCAGGTAGCCCTGATCCACCGCCAGAAGAAATTTCTTCATTGTGTCTGGGGGGCTGGTTGAGGGTCTGATAGAGACCATAGAAATGCACAGGCCAAAGAATCCTACCTGTTTGTGTTGGAAGGGACTTTAGAACTCTTCTCATCTCCCACCGAGGGCAAATATCCCCTTAGAGTAGAACATCCTTCACAGGTGGCCACCCGGACTCTGCTTGGATTCCCCCAGTGACGAGGAGTCAGACTTTTATCAGTGACTTGGATAAAGACATGGATGTTACAACCATCAAGTTTCTGAATGTCAGAATCAAGACCCTGAGAAGTTGGAGCTGCGATCTGAAACGCAGGGTGAACTGAATGAATCCCAGCCTCCTTAAAGCCCAATGGCATTTAGCTGCAGAAAAGCAGCCCGCACAAGAAGAGACCGGGGGTGACGTGATAATACGTCTGAAAGTTTTTATTGTCTGCAAACTCAAGAGTTAGTAATATTAATATGAGCTGGCTACTAAAATGTAATAGTGCTGGGTAATATTTGTTGAAAACTGTGTCGTGTATGGTGCATCAACTAACTTCATTCTCAAAATGATCTTACATAATAATGACAACAATTATGCAGAGATTAAAAAATGACGACAACTAATCTAAGCACTTTATACATATTAATTCATCAACACAACCCAATGAGGTATGTGCTATTATTATTTCCGTGTTTTGAGACAAGGAAATTTCTTTGCAACAGGAAAAGAAAACTACTGAATCAATACATCACAGTCACTGGTCCTTAGTATTTGTAGTCACTGAATCATAGACATTATCAGTGTGTGAAACTAAGGCCCTTAAATTTAAAAAAGAGAGAGAGAGAGAATCCATAATTGGTATGCTTGTCCACTGGAACACATCGGAAATTCAGGTCGAAGTAATAATGGCATAAATAGTTTAAAGATATGCTTAATATATGCTAACATATATTGTATGTATGGAAAACAAAAACTATGTTCGAACTGTCAAATAACATTAAAAGAGGATGTGAACTGTATCTACACCACTGACGTGCCATATGATGAATGTTATGTTACAGGTCATGTCCACACACCTACAATTTGCCATTTTTATAAGAAGAATACTCTTATATTAGATTCTAATAATCGGTTTCTATAAAATGTTTTTAGAGTTAGAAAACACAATCACAAACCATAGTAATGTCTGTTACATAATAGAAATTCAATACATGTTTTATATAAAAAACAAACAAAAAACAATCTTACAAAGTAGGAAAACGGGATTACAAAAGGCGAGCCATTTGCCCAAGGCCGCATAGCCAGAGCCTACGCTGTTAACCACCTTCTCCTACCTTCCACATCTATGATATGGGGTTGGAAGTTACACAGAGACAGAGTTTGATTTGTGCGTATAGCCTGAAAGGGTCCGTTCACGAACAGGTGGACACAACTAATGTACCCACACAGTTATGGCAAACTTGACCACTGAGCGTGCTGTGTAGGCTTTTGCAAATGTGCACGTTCACCCACATGTGGATCTCTTCCTGGGCCTGAGGAGCCCAGGAGCACGAGGCCCCACCCCAGACAAGCGCCTGCTCGCAGCTTCCTGGAACAGTCTGTGGCTAGGCCAGCAAGCTGCGACTCGACCAGAGACCAGTGGCTTCCTGCTTTGCCAGGGAACAGCCCAGACCTTCTCCAGGGTTCAGTGGGTCCTGCGCTTACTCCAACCCAGGCTTTGATTCTCCCTTGGTATTACAAATGAATAACTAGTATGCATTGAGTGTTGTCTATGTGCCAGGCTCTGTGTTAAGTGCATTAATGTGCATGATCTAATTTAGTCCTCATAAAACCTCATGAAAGCAGTACTCTTTTTTTTTTTTTCCCCAGAAGGAACTGTTAGAATTCA
>NW_012151729.1:1697782-1720977 GCF_000956105.1 Propithecus coquereli
CTTTCATCTGTCATTGCTTTTCCTAAGTCCAGATTCTTCTGTTTTTCAATGAGTATTTATTGAGCCTGGTTCTATATACCAGGCACTGATTTAGGCACTGGGGATTCATCCATGAGTAAGATACACAGAGCTCTTGTCTTCATGGGGCCCTGTGTCAAATCGGGGAGACAGTTATTAAACAAATGAACAAGAATATATTGGGTGGTGATAAGTGTCATGAAAAAGATGGGATGAAGTGATAAGGAAGGAGGTTGGTAGGGAGGCTATTCCAAACTGGGGGTCAGGAGGTGATATTTGAGCTGAAAACTAGATGACAGGAAGGAACTACCCATGGGAGAATCCTAAGTAAAGGGAGACAGCAAGTGCAAAGGTCCTGAGGCAGGTCATACTTTGGTGTGGCTGCAGCTTGGTGAATAATGGGAAGAGTGCTAGGAGCTGTCGCTGGAGAAGTAGACAGGGCCCAGATGGTGTGGGGCTTCCAGGCCATGGTAAGGAGTTTAGATTTTAATATAAGTGCTGTGGGGAACCACTGGAAAATATTTAAACAGGGGGCTGGGTGTGGTGGCTCATGCCTGTATGCCTAGCACTCTGGGAAGCCAAGATGGGAGGATTGCTTGAGCTCAGGAGTTCGAGACCAGCCTCAGCAAGAGCGGAGAGAACCCGTTCCTACTAAAAATAAAAAGAAATTAGCTGGACCACTAAAAATAGAAAAAAAAATTAGCTGGGCATGGTGGTGCACACCTGTAATCCCAGCTCCTCAGGAGGCTGATGCAGGAGGATCTCTTGCGCCCAGGAGTTTGAGGTTGCTGTGAGCTAGGCTGACGCCACGGCACTCTAGCCCAGGCAACAGAGCAAGACTCTGTCTCAAAAACGAAAACAAAAACACAGAGGCCATATGAATTGATCTATATTTTCACAAGTTTTCACAAGATGGTCTCAGGTGTTGTGGGTGGGAGGGTGATGCAGGGAGACCAATGTGCCCTCCAAGCCTGTCACTTACCTGGACCCAGTGCCAGGGAACAGCTGTGCAGACTGTTCCTTCCGTTAGCAAACTACTAGCCAGGCGTGTGGGTCCTACAGCTTGCGCACAGACATGGGCACCAAGCTGCCACCCAAGGGTGCATTCTCTCTGCACCTCGTCCCCCCCACCCCCCAGGGAGACCCCACCCTTCTCCCTTCCCTACAGCTCATCTTAACGGCTCCTGCGCTGTGAGGCGCCTGTGCAGCCGAGAGCAGTGTAGTGTGTCTTGCTGGGGCCTGCCCAGCGCAGGTGCTGACCTGGTGAACAGGAAGCTCTCTGCACAGCAGGGAGGGCAGGGCTGGGAGGCTGCCTGCAACCAACCTGGGCTGGTGGAGCTGAGGAGCCAGTGGAACGGGGACTGGGTGAGGAATCATTTTCCCCTGGGGTTCCAACTTGAAAAGCAATGCCATCCTGCAGGGGCCAGGGACCGAATGACTCGGGGTCCCCTCCTGCTTGTGGGGGCTGTGCCAGGAGAAGCCTTTTGCCTGGGGCTGGCCCGCTGGGGGCTGCAGCGGTAAGCAAGCGGGGAGAGCAGGGGGCGAGCAGGGTGAGGAACGCACAGCGGCTCTTTCTGACCCCCAGTGTAGAATCTGCCTCCATCCTCCCCGCCTTTTCTGAGGTGCCGGGGCTTGGGGCACGACCAACAGGATCTGAAGTGGGGGTGGGGAAGCTGGAAAGAGGGGGAGGCTTTCAGACCCTGCCTCCATCGTGCCTCCCCTCTGGGGATGCTAGAGGCAGGATCTTACAGAACCCTGCCCCCAGTTCATGCAGGACTCTGGGAAGACAGGGCTCCAAGCCTCTCTGTTTCCCCTTGCCCTGGAAGTTTAACTCTTCCTTACCTTTGAAGAGCAAGGCAACTGGAAAAACAAGTCTGGCCTGTTCCATCCAGGAATGCCCCAGCACAGCTGGTTGGCAGCTTCCAAGCTCCCAGGAATCCTGTCTCCCATGGGCAGGCCAGGCACCACCTGGCCCTCCCAAACTCTACCCCCTGCCCCCTGCCCCTTGCCCCATTCTTGGCCCTGGGTCTCACATTTTGACCCAGGTTGGAGCTCAGGGATGGGCTCTATGGGAAACAGCAAGGGAGAGATTGGGCAGCAGCATGCCTCAGAGGGGCATGGCATTCACTCCTGCTCAGTTCAACAGGACCTAATGCCAGAGACTAGTTCTTACCTGGCCACTCACTGTGTGAGTCGGGGCAAGACTGAGCCCTGCTCTGGGACTCTATTTCCCCATCTATGCATGAGGATCGGGGACAGAACTCCATCATCTCTAACGCCCATTTCCACTCTGACATCCTAGGCGTGCAGGAGTTTTCATGTTCTGGGCTATGAGATGAGTCAGAATCAGGCCCTGTCCATGAGGGACACGTGGTGGGAAGGATACAGAGAGGACTGGAGCAGGAGGCAGCCCTGCCTTGTGACTCCAGGAGCTCCCACTAGCTGTAAGGCCCTGGGCAGCTCCCTTCCTTTGATGAAACTTAGTGTCCCATTATTAACGATGGCTAATAGTAAGTTAAAACTTATGGTACAGTGGGCACTCTGATGGGTCATTTACCTTCATTATTTCGTTTAATTTTCACAAACGATCCTATGAGATAGATAATTTTCTTATCTTTATTCTACAGAAAGGGAAATCGAGGCTCACAGAGGTTAAATACCTTGTCCAGAAAGTCACCCACCTAGCGAATGGTGGAGGTGGGGCTGGGAGCCAGGCAGCCCGATGCCAGGCCCTGGATCGTGGTCATCTTGCTGTCCTGCAGCCCTGCACATGCAGCAGCCACTCACTGCGGCTGGAGCTCAGCCATGACAGCGGGGAGGACAGTGGGGAGAGTAGTTTAGAGCCGGATCGCCAAGCCAGGTTCCAGGCCAACAGTTGGGACTATTTTACCATCACTAGGGGACCACAGAAAAGTTTTCGGAAAAAGGAGTAAGAGCTCAGGACTGAGTTTTATGTGTCGAACGCCCTTGAGAGAGCATTTTGAACTAGTCTGTTATTCTTCAACCCTGGGGTTTCTGAGCCTCGGCACTATTGACATGGGGGCTGGATAATTCTGTTGTGGGGACTGTCCTGTGCATTGCAGGATGTTTAGCAGCATCCGCAGCCTCCACCCACTAGATGCCAGCAACGCCACCACCCCTAAGCTGGGAAAGCCCCAGACATCTTCGGGCATTGTCCCCAGAGGGTCAAAATCACCTCCAGTGAAGAGCCACATCAGTAGGAACCATTACTTTCCTAACTTGCACCCTTACCCTGTCTTTCTTTTTCTGTCCAGGGCTTTAGGAGTTTTGTCACCATGACTATTGCCTTGCTGGGTTTTACCATTTTTTTGCTCCATTGTGTGACCTGTGAGAAGCCCCTAGAAGGGACCATCTCCTCCCCAGCTTGGCACTTCACACACTCCCATTACAACGCCACCATCTATGAAAACTCTGCTCCCAAGACCTACGTGGAGAGCTCTGAGAAGATGGGCATCTACCTCGCGGAGCCGCAGTGGGCAGTGAGGTACCGGATCATCTCTGGGGACGTGGCCAATGTATTTAAAACTGAGGAGTATGTGGTGGGCAACTTCTGTTTCCTGAGAATAAGGACAAAGAACAGCAACACTGCTCTTCTGAACAGGGAGGTGCGAGACAGCTACACCCTCATCATCCAAGCCACAGAGAAGACCCTGGAGTTTGAAGCTTTGACCCACGTGGTGGTCCATGTCCTGGACCAGAACGACCTGAAGCCACTCTTCTCCCCACCTTCGTACAGAGTCACCATCTCTGATGACATGCCCCTCAAGAGCCCCATCTGCAAGGTGACTGCCACAGATGCTGATCTGGGCCAGAACGCTCAGTTCTATTATGCCCTTAACACAAGGTCAGAAATGTTTGCCATCCATCCCACCAGCGGCGTGGTCACTGTGGCTGGGAAGCTCAACGTCACGCGGCGAGGGAAGTATGAGCTCCAGGTGCTGGCTGTGGACCGCATGCGGAAAATCTCTGAAGGCAACGGGTTTGGCAACTTGGCTCCACTGCTCATCCACGTGGAGCCTGCCCTCAGGAAGCCCCCGGCCATTGTCTCCGTGGTGGTGACTCCACCAGACAGCAATGAGGGCGCCACCTACGCCACTGTAGTGGTAGATGCAAACAGCGCAGGAGCCGAAGTGCACTCGGTGGAAGTCGTTGGGGGTGACCCTGGAAAGCACTTCAAAGCCATCAAGTCTTATGCCCGGAGCAATGAGTTCAGGCTGGTGTCCGTCAAAGACATCAACTGGATAGAGCACCTTCACGGGTTCAACCTCAGTCTCCAGGCCAGGAGCGGGAGCAGTCCTTTTCATTCCCAGATCAGGGGATTTCACCTACCCGCTTCCAAACTGGCTTCCCTCAAATTCGAGAAGGCCGTTTACAAAGTGCAGCTTAGTGAGTTTTCCCCTCCTGGCAGCCGCGTGGTGATGGTGAGGGTCACCCCAGCCTTCTCCAACCTGCAGTATGTTCTAAAGCCGTCCTCAGAGAATGCAGGGTTTAAACTTAATGCTCGCACTGGGCTGATCACCACCACGAAGCTCATGGACTTCCGTGACAGAGCCCGCTATCAGCTACACATCAGGACCTCACCTGGCCTGGCCTCCACCATGGTGGTCATTGACATCGTGGACTGTAACAACCACGCCCCCACCTTCAACAGGTCTTCCTATGATGGCACCTTGGATGAGAATATCCCTCCAGGCACCAGTGTTTTGACTGTTGCTGCCACTGACCGGGATCACGGAGAAAACGGATACATCACCTATTCCATTGCAGCTCCAAAAGCTGTGCCCTTTTCCATTGACCCGTACCTGGGGATCATCTCCACCTCCAAACCCATGGACTATGAGCTCATGAAAAGAATTTATAACTTCCGGGTACGGGCATCCGATTGGGGATCCCCTTTTCGCCGGGAGAAGGAAGTGTCCATTTCTCTTCAGCTCAAAAACTTGAATGACAACCAGCCTGTGTTTGAAGAAGTCAACTGCACGGGGTCCATCCGCCAAGACTGGCCTGTGGGGAAGTCAGTGATGACCATGTCAGCCATAGACGTGGATGAGCTTCAGAATCTAAAATACGAAATCTTGTCGGGTAATGAGCTAGAGTATTTTGATCTAAATCATTTCTCTGGAGTGATATCCCTCAAACGCTCTTTTATGAATCTTACCGCTAGTCAACCCACCAGCTACTCCCTCAAAATTACAGCCTCCGATGGCAAAAACTATGCCTCACCCACAACTTTGAATGTTACTGTGGTGAAGGACCCTCGTTTTGAAGTTCCTGTAACATGTGATAAAACAGGGGTGTTGACACAGTTCACGAAGGCCATCCTCCACTCTATTGGCCTTCAGAACCAGGAGCCTGGTGACGAGGAATTCATTTCTTTAAGCACATATCAGATTAATCGTCATACCCCCCAGTTTGAGGACCACTTCCCCCAATCTATTGATGTCCTTGAAAATGTTCCTGTCAATACTCTCCTGTCCCGCCTAGCAGCCACTGACCCTGACACTGGCTTTAATGGCAAACTGGTCTATGTGGTTGCAGATGGCAATGAGGAGGGCTGCTTTGACATTGAACTGGAGACGGGGCTGCTTACTGTAGCTGCTCCCTTGGACTATGAAGCCACCAAGTTCTATATCCTCAATGTAACAGTGTTTGACCTGGGCACGCCCCGGAAGTCCTCCTGGAAGCTGCTGACTGTGAATGTGAAAGACTGGAATGACAATGCACCCAGATTTCCTCCTGGTGGGTACCAGTTAACCATCTCAGAGGACACAGAAGTTGGGACCACAATTGCAGAGCTGAAAACAGAAGATGCTGACTCAGAGGACAACGGGCGGGTTCGCTACACCCTGCTAAGCCCCACAGAGAAGTTCTCCCTCCACCCTCTCACCGGGGAGCTGGTTGTCACAGGCCACCTGGACCGGGAATCAGAACCTCGGTATGTACTCAAGGTGGAGGCCAGGGATCAGCCCAGGAAGGGCCACCAGCTCTTCTCTGTCACTGACCTGATAGTCACATTGGAAGATGCCAATGACAACTCTCCCCAGTGCATCACAGAACTCAGCAGGCTGAAGGTCCCAGAGGACCTGCCCCTGGGTACTATCTTGACATTTCTGGATGCCTCTGATCCTGACCTGGGCCCTGCGGGCGAAGTGCGATATGTCCTGTTGGATGATGCTCATGGAACCTTCCGGGTAGACCTGATGACTGGGGCGCTCAGTCTGGAGAGAGAGCTGGACTTTGAGAGGCAGACTGGGTACAATCTGAGCCTGTGGGCCAGTGACAGTGGAAGACCCCTGGCCCGCAGGACCCTCTGCCACGTGGAGGTGATCGTCCTGGATGTGAATGAGAATCTCCATCCTCCCCGCTTTGTCTCCTTCGTGCACCAGGGCCAGGTGCAAGAGAACAGCCCCCCGGGAACTCAGGTGCTGGTAGTGGCTGCCCACGATGATGACAGTGGCTTGGATGGGGAGCTCCAGTACTTCCTGCGCGCTGGCACTGGTCTTGCAGCCTTCAGCATCAACCAAGACACAGGTACCCGGAGTGGGGTAGGATGGGAGCCCCAGGCCCTGGGGAAGATGGGCCGAAGGGGAGCGAAATCAAGCTGCAGGCTGAGATGAAAGGCAATAAGTAGAGATTCTCCTTCTTGTCCCTTTTATTTTTAATTTATCTTTACAGGAAAGAGAGATATATGTGTCTGCGTGTGTGTATATATACCACAAATATATTTATGTGTGTGTATACACACACAACATATACACATATATTACATATATTCTCTTCACAAAAGTAATATATCTGGTTATAAGTTTTTTATATAAATTAAAAAATGAAAGTTCCTTTGTATCCCATCTCCCCAGATATAATATTTATTAACAATTTGTTCCATAATCTTCTAATTTTTTTAATATCTGCTATAATATCATGGTTCATTTTATTATTATGAAAACACAATATAATAGACATTACTTCTGAAACTTACTTTTATCACATAACATCAGGGCATCTTATTTGTCAGTATATAAATATTTTTACTTTTTTTTATTGGCTGCATGTTATTCTATCATATAGTGTAACATTCCTGTTTATGTACTTTGACTCATATGCATGAGTCTCTATAGGAAAAACTCCGAAAATGAAATTGCTGGGTCAAAGGATAATGTACACTCTCCACGTTAATAGATATTTCCAAATTACTCTCTAAGAAGGCCACACCACCTTATGCTTTCTCTTTAAGCTTCATAGAAAATAAGTGCAATTTAGCAAACATTTACTGAGTACCTACTGCTTGTGAGGTCCTGGGATAGGCACCGTGGGGAGATCTGAGGTGAATAAAGGCAGATTCCTGCCTCAAGGAGTTTACAGTCTGGTAGGTGATTTATTTCCAGAGTAAAGGGCAGGGTGAAGTGGTGGAAAAACCATTAGACTGAGTCAATTTCAGATCCAGTTCTTCTGCATACTTGGTAAAGTTCTTCTACATTATCTTGGTAAAATCGTGCTCCCTCTCTGAGCCTGTTTCCCCTTCTGTCACTTCCGTCACGCTATGGCTGTGAGCACAGGCCCTGCCCTCTCACACAGGTTCTGCCAGCTGAGCGTGATCCATGAGGGGTTCGAATGCAAGCTTCTGTTGCTCACACTCAGACCCTCAACTTCTAGAACAGTGCTGGCCCCTAGCAAGCAAGTTGTGGAGTGAGCGAACTAAAGAATGAAGCTCAGGCCCTAAAATCATGAAGGTGATGGAGAAGGGAAAAGCAATTTATTTGCCAAATCCCTAACCCTTAAACTGATTATCTACCAGAACTTAAAGAGTGAAGGAAGCAGTTTAAGGACAACTGTAAAAATATCTCACTTACAGAATGTGAAATAAATCAATGGAACTTGTGTTAAAGTAGTCAAGAGAAAGTAGATCAACTACCACTGTCTTCTGGAAATCCTACACATGCCCACATGCCAGAATCATGAGCCCGTTTTAGCAGAGAAAGGCTGTGAGAGATTCTCGAATAAGGATGTTTGTTCCCCTGTGTTCAACTCAGCATCTCCCCCATCATGTCGGTAACAACTCCTTCCTTTTTCTGGAATACCTATTAATATCCTTTCCATAGTGCAGTTCAGGGAATGTTAGGTAGGGTGATATCTGAAGCCACTTAGAGCTCTAAAGAATTTGGTGTTTGGTGATTCTCTGTTCCTAGGGATGATTCAGACTCTGTCGCCCCTGGACCGAGAATTCGCATCCTACTACTGGTTGACAGTCCTGGCGGTGGACAGAGGTTCCGTACCCCTCTCTTCTGTAACTGAAGTCTACATTGAGGTTACAGATGTCAATGACAACCCACCCCGGATGTCCAGAGCTGTGTTCTACCCCTCCATCTGGGAGGACGCGCCTGTGGGCACCTCTGTGCTTCAGCTGGATGCCTGGGACCCGGACTCCAGCTCCGAAGGGAAGCTGACCTTCAACATCACCAGTGGGAACCACATGGGATTCTTTGTTATTCACCCTTTCACAGGTAAGGGCCCCAAAAGCTGGGTGAACATGGTGGTTCTCAACTTGTGGGTCCTGACCAGCATTATCAGCATCCCCGGTGACCTTGTTGGAAATTTAAATTCTCAGCTCCCCACCCTCGCCCTACTGAGTCCGAAATCTGAGGGTGGGGCCCAGCAATCTGTGTTTTAACAAAACCAGCAGGGGATTCTGATGTGTGCTAAAGTTTGAGAACACCGTTCTACAAAGTCCAACTCCACGGGAAAATGAGAAGAATTTGTCATCAACTTTCTTTCCTTGGGGCCCAGGAAAGCTAAGCAGGTTGCCAGGTGGCCAGGCTGGGACTATTTCAGACCTCCAAGTACTCCCAAACCAACTCCTCCCCTGAGTCACAAGCCTCAGGTTGAATCCCTTAACCTTAGTTCCAGAATGATCTCACCCCGTCCAGGTGGATCATTAGTGGCAATAATGATCCACTTACATTGAGTCAACAATCTCACTGGCATCTGCCCAAGGCCTTCTGGGGCAAGGGTGGTGGGTGGTTTTTTAGAGGAATCCAGAGGTCACTGGCTGGCAGCAGCGAGCCAGATGTAGCCCACAGAGGTGTTTTATTTGACTTGCATGAGCTTTAAACAATGATTTTCAAATGTGGCCGACACTTAAAAATTAGGAAATTATATAAAATATTCCAGATTTCTGGTTGTTCTTTAAAAATTGGAAGAACTGGCCACATTGTCTTCATGTTCCCACCAGTCCATGATGGACCAGAGCTGACAGCAGCTCCCTCTGCAGACAGGCTCATGTCGCCTGGTCCCCGTGGTCCCCACTTACCTGGCTCCTGTTGGCGCTGGAGTTTGAGAGCCACTTCCCACTGCAGCAGACACTTCTCAAAGCCCTCATCTTCCTCTTGGGGGATGAACAACCCTATTGCAGAGAAGGCTGACACTTTCTCCTCTGAACCCAACATCCTATTCTCTGTCTCCAACAATTTGCTCTAGTCTGGGAAGGACAGAACCCTCGTGAGACTGGAAGCAGGGAAGAATGCTAGTGAGTGGGGGATACAAGTGTCCATGTGCCCAGTGAGGTTTGTTGGGAACCTTTTCTGTTAACCTTTGACCTCAGGATGTGGATTAGTCCTCCTAAAGGAGGATGATTTTCTCCTAGAAAACAGGTCTCAGCTGGCTCTACCTGCACTGACCCTGTCCCTCCCTCTGCAGAAGAGGAAAGAGATCTCTCACCTGAGGCACTAACTTCTCAGCTCTCCCAAATCCCTGTTCTGTTTACCATCAACAGTTCCTTCACAGCAGGTCTGGCAAAATGCCCCAGAGGGCAGAGATGTTCTTAGTCCTCCTGCAGTTGAGGAGAAGAAATCTTTATTAGGGTAAAAGTTTTTAAAAATAAAAGAATAAATCAGCAATGGGCCCCCAGCTCACCTTTGTCACCACCATGACTTTGTCCCGCTTTCCTGCTTTGTTACCTTCAACGGATTCCCTGCCCCCTGAGGATAAAGTCAGAGCCTGCTGTGTCCTGCAGACTCAGGCCTGACCCACCTCCGCTGACTCCTCTGGTCTCCTGCTGCCCTCCCCAGGTTCCAGCCACAAGGCTGCTCCAGCCCAGGCTCCCCCGACACAGGGCTCTGCACGTGTGTCTCTCTGGCAGGTGTCTCTTCTCCCCTTCGCCTGCACAACCCCTGCTCTTCTCTCTCAGCCCAGCTGGTCTTTTCTTAGTGAGGTTTTTCCTGACGCTGCCGTAATACACTTTCCAGCAGCACCTACCCCCTTTCGTAACACTGATGACACAGGACATTATATTCATTTGTGCGATTATTCCATTATTTACCCATGTCCTTCTTTTGTTTTTGTTTTTTTTTGAAACAGAGTCTCACTCTGTTCCCTGGGCTAGAGTGCCATGAAGTCAGCCTAGCTCACAGCAACCTCAAACTCCTGGGCTCAAGCGATCCTTCTGCCTCAGCCTCCTGAGCAGCTAGGACTACAGACGTGCGCCACCATGTCCAGCTTATTTTTTCTCTATATATTTTTAGTTGTCCAGCTAATTTCTTTCTATTTTTTTTAGTAGAGACAGGGTCTTGCTCTTGCCCAGGCTGGTCTCGAATTCCTGAGCTCAAATGATCCACTCGCCTTGGCCTCCGAGAGTGCTAGGATTACAGGAGTGAGCCACCGAGCCTGGCTATCCATGTCCTTCTTTAGACTTCAAATATTTCTGATAAAAGAAATCCTGACTGTTTCTGCCCACCAAAACCTGGCACACAGTAGGAGCTCAATAAATAATTGTTAAATGGATAAATGCATCTCTTCCAGCATCCACAATCTTTTGCTAAGCCCTAAATCCATTGGCTTCCTCAGCAAACGTTTAAAGGTGTCTGCCCCTAACAGGCCTTTAAGCGATGTGCTGTGGAGAGACGTGGCGAGAAATAAAACATGGTTTCAGGCTGGAGGAATTCAGTCCATCAGGAGCATGAAGATTAGGGTGTGAATACCATAGAACAGTGCGAGAGAGCTAGCGTGGTAAAATATGTGTGGACGTGGCGTTGTGGAGCTCAGGGTATTTATCTGCCAGGGCTTCGCGGCACGGAGGCGGTGACACTGAGCTGAGGTCGAGGAGGAGTTCAGCAGGCAGCAGTCTGGCAGGGCACATGGGCAAGGAGGATGACAGGAGCAATATCTGGGGGGGAAGAAGACCCTGATCTCGTTGAAGGCAGAGCAAGGAGGTCAAATTTCTAAAGGCACATCCCAGCTCTACCACTTATGAATGGTAAGGTCTTGGGGAAGTTACTTGGCTGCACCATGCCTGAGTTTTCTCGCCAGTAACATGAGATGATAATAGCTACCTCCCGGGTGGTTGTGAGGATTCCACGAGATGATATACAGAGATCTCGGAGGAGCTTAACGGATGCCCGGGCAGGTGAGCCCTCCTTGAGGGTTGGCTGTGTGATGCTGCGGGAGGGAAGAAGAGGCAGACGAAGGTGGGAAGGTAGTTGGGGCGAGACCTAGACTGTGGTGGGTCAGGGTCAAAGGAGTCAAAGGAGGAGGAATCTATCAGAGGCAGAATCAACAGAAGTGGGAAAGCTGTTGGCTGAGGGAGGGCGAAGGGTCAGAGACGGGCCTGAGATGGGGTGATGGGGAAACACCTGTTTGGAGGAGAAAAATGATAAGAGGGCACAGCCGAGTGCCACCCTGCACCAGGAGGGTGAGAGGGACTTTCCACACACCTAAGTGGGCCCGCACACAGCCCCGTGGGGTCCCCATCCCACACGGGCACTCCCCAGGAATCCCGACGCCGACCTCAGAGAGGGGTGAGGACAACCGCAGGGCAATGTTCCCGGAAGCCACAGGGCAGCGATTGCAGGGACACAGGCCCTTAGCAGGCAAGGGGAGGCAGTGGGCAGAGAAAGGTGGAGAGAAAAGAAGAAGCAAAGGGAAAGAGAGGGTGAGACAGATTGAGATTCGGAGACACAAAGGGAAAAGGGAGAGGGGAAGAGCTGGAAAGGAAGAGAGAAAAAGGATAGTGAGGGATGCGCAGAGAGAGAAAGGGGTGAAGTCAGAGGAGGGGCAGGGCGGAGGGAGGACAGGGCCAGGTGGAAGGTTCGCCTGCCCAGCCCCTGGTCCCCAGCCCTTCTCCATGAGGCCCCTCAGCTTGGGGCCCAGCTGGGCGGAGTGGCCTGGGACAGTATCTACCCCGGTCCCAGAGGCATGTGTCTTTCATTTGCACTCATCTCCTTCTCTGACGGGAAGGTACCTGAGAGTGGGCTCTGCAGGAGCCGTCTCCCATCCCTCCCACGCCTGCCTTCCGTCAGGGAAGGAAACGCAGGGGCGACTTGTTTCTACTGCACGAGGCAGACGTGCCCCCAGCAGAGGCCACGTCCTGACACCACGCTGCCGCTTCCATTGCTGAGGCGCCCCCTCCCCAACACTGAACGCCCCCGTGGAACTCTGTTCTCCTCACTGAGCTTCCTTTTCTGCACTTAATTCCATGGTCTCCATCGTTTCAGCTCTGAAACAAGCTCAAGGAACTTACTGAAAATTTTCAGATGGTTCGTTGACCCCTACCAATAGCTGTTTTCATTTAAAAGAGACCTTCCACGCCAGCTGTGACCTCCCAGGCTATGGGTTTGGATGACCTTCTGGGCCCCTGATAACCTCGACCTGGACTTACCTGTATCTTGCAGAGAACTGGCACCTTCTCTCCCTTGTTGCCTCAATTTAGAGCTGTTGTGGCTCCGAAAATTAAAATCAGATTTACAGAGTCACCAAGTTCAACTTTCTCAATTTACAGATGCGCCGAGGGGGCCCAGAGGAGCCCTCTTCTGACTCATCTGCACCAGCTGGTCAGTAGGAAGAGCTGGTACTAGGACCCGGGTGAATAATGATGATGATGATGATAATAATAAAGGGGTGAAAAACTACCACTTTGTGATTTCTGTAGAACTGAAGGCAATAATTGTTACCTCTGTTGTAATCCGGGCAACTGCCTTTTCTACCCAACAATATATTGTACATAGCATTTCCACATCTAGGGAAAAAAATAGATTTTAAATGGCTCTATAATATTCTTTTTAATGTGCAATTTATATCTCTTCTTTTATATGGATAGTGTCAAATTACCTACTTTTTAAAACATAACTATGATGAACATCCTTGTGCACTTATCTTTGCAGAGTTATGCATTGGTCTCTTTAGAATAAATTCCTCAAAGTGGGATGAGAAGTTCAGAACTTAAGCCAGAAAGACCTTAAAGGTCACCCAATCCACTTGTCCTTTTACAGAGCAGTTTGGGGTTGGGGTACCACAGAAGAGGTGGAGAAATGAGCAGGAGCTTCCTGGAGTCAAGGCCAGGCACAGAGGGAATTAGTGGGTCCCCCGTAAGAAATCTGAGGCTGCAATTGGGGGGTGGCATTGCCATAGGAAGGGAAGGGAGGGGCTGAGCCAGGACGTGGCATCCTTCCTGGAGAAGAGGCTGCTCCAGCCCAACTCTGACCCCTCAACCCATTCTCATTCCAACATACGAAGTCTCAGAATCGACTCAGTTGTCAGGGCTTTTTCAGATGTGAAAGATAGGAATCCAGTCCAGGTTGGCTGAGGCAGTAAAAACCATTTATCTTCTTACTTCACGGGAAAGTCCAGATGTACATGGCTGCAAGCATCCATAGGCACGGTAGCCAGCATTGACATGATGTAAGGAAGACTCTGTCTTTGCATCTCTCAGCCTCATCGTCTCGGAGTGGCCTCTGTCCTCAGGAGTCTGTCCTTTTGCTCTCAGGTTTCGTCCTATCCTCTCAGCCTGCTAGCAGCAAAAGAGCCTGTTCTTTCTACAGTTCTCACAAAAGTGCCAGAATTGTTTCTCACCAGACAGATGAATTGCTTGTTATGAGGGCCAAGGGGACTAGTCTATGCTGAGTGGCCAGCCTTTGGGGGGAAGCCCTTCCCCAGATGTGGAGTAGGTCAGCCTCACCCCAGATCACAAATGACAGAAATTAGGAGCAGTGTGGCTCCCCTCAGGAAAACGGGGATTCGTTTACTAAAAGAAGGGGGCAGGAATGATGGGCAGAAGACATCCAAATACAAGTAAAGTCCCTAAATTTTAGTGACAAGGAACCCAATTGCTTCGCAGCCTTACCGATGTTCACCCTGTGCGCCAGGAACCGGCTAGCTGCTTCCGGCGGGTGTCCACTCTGATCAGGCAGGCCGCTGGGGCACATGTCACCCCTGCCTCCTAGTGACAGTGAGAAGTGGACGGGAACTTCAGCTAGCACATGGTGTCTGTGCAGCTCTCCCACCTCCTCATTTCCCCTTCACTTTCCCCAGAATTCCATCTCCCTTTAGTGTACAGATGCTCCCCAACTTGATAGGGCTGTATCTCGATAAATGCACCATAAGTTGAAAATATCATAAGTGGAAAACGTGTTTATACACCTAACCTAAGAAACATCATAGCTTAGCCTAGCCTACCTTAAATGTGCTCAGAACACATACAATAGCCTACGGTTGGGCAAAAGCATATAAGGCAAAGCGTATTTTACAATAAAGTAAATTATGTCATGTAATTTATTGACTACTGGGCTGAAAGTGAAAAACAGAAGGGTTGCATGGGTACTCAAAGTGTGGTTTCTACTGAATGTGTATCATTTTTCACCATCGTAAAGTTGAAAAATCCTAAGTCAAACCCCTGTAACTTGGGGGTAATCTGTATTTGTTCTCCAAAGACCAGAAGAATTCTCATCTGGGATTTGAATGTCATTCTTGAACTCACCCCAGGAAAGTGGCCCTGGGAACACTTTGCTCATGTTTCCCTCCTACCATCTGTCCCCCAGGTCTCCTATCCACGTCCCGGCAGCTGGACAGAGAGAGCAAGGACGAACACATCCTAGAGGTGAGTTATGGTGGTGAACTTGTCTGCTGGATTCGGAAGCCTCCTGAAGAAGGAGCCATGCCAGGCCTTGGAGCCACATGTGTGTCTAGCACTGTGGCTGAGGAGTGTACTGAGCTCAGGAAGGAGGATGTATTTGAGCTGAGCCTTGCTGTGGTTGGTGGTGAAGATCCTTGGGGCTTTGCTGGCTCTTCAGCACTAAGAAGGAAAGGAATCTGAAACCATGTCCAGGCTGGGCAGGAATCGTTGATTGATTAGTAATGCCTGCAGCGAGTGCAGGAAAGGGGAGCAGTACACATGTGCTGTGTACTTGTCAAGTCTGGTTTCCAGTCCATCCCCCTGGCCCAGAGAGAATTATTCAAGGTCAAATACTAGGTCAGTGGCATGGCCGGGAAGAAAACACAGACCTTTGTCTTCTAGATATGTGCTCTTTCTAGGATGTCTCTAAAATCGCATAGATATTCCTGGTGCCCATTCCAATGAGAGGCTTTAGTCAGTGAGCTAGAGGTGATTAGCACATTAACTGCCATGTGAATTGTATTTAACTCAGGCTAGTTTTGAGCCTAGGGCCTCGTAAAGCAAAACCTGGGCAAAATTCTGCAGTTGGTTCATGAAAATCTTACTTGTTGATGTTCTTATTGTTACAATTAATATTGACAATTCAATTCTAAAAACGTGGATTAAATGAATAGAAGTCAATACATTTCAGTTTTCTATTTATGTTTACCTATAAATTACCCTTAAGCCTGACAAGTCAAGAAAACCACTTTACCCTTATGAACTATTTTCCAAGTTTTCACATTACTTTTTACATTACTAATTTTCAAGTTTTTATATTACTTTTTTATTGGAAAAAAACACAGAAAATAATAAAAAAATAACAAAATTTTAATTAAATTAGAAAGGAGCATTTTGTTTTCGAAATTTTCATTCTATTTTTGTAACAAAACACCGAGGCCCCAAGGAAAAAAATTTTTTTCTAGTGTGGCAGTCAGTGTGTTAAATCAGAAGAGGAGGATGTCAGGGGAGAAGTCTAGCTATTTCCCCTTCTGAGTGGGCCCATGGCTGATGAACAGGTACTGCTTCTAGTCTTAAAGGCATCAGGAGGGAGGGATGCATATTCCTCAGCAGAGTTGAAATAAATTTTGCCTTCTGTACTTCCAGGCTCTGCACATTTTCTTTCTTCATGTAAGAAACAGGTGTTATTAGTGAACAGCTGCTCAGTGGCTTTCTAGAGTTCTTAGGGACTGAGGCATTCTTCATAGTTCAATAACAGATATTTGCCTTTAAATACCACAATGGTTAAAAAAATTCTGCACCAATTTGAGTGGAAATGTCCTCTCTCATATGATGCCCTTGGGGATATCGATGCATTGGATGGTTTTGCCCCTACACAAGGTAGCTTCTGCTTCTGAAATTGCTTTGGTGCCTTTCCCCTCACTCTGGACTTCATTTCATGCAGTGAGCCACATGCCTGACTCACAAGGTATCACCCATTCCTTCCTAAGCACCTTCTCTTTGTTTTTTCTATCCTCAAGTAGCTTAGGAAAACCAGAGGACAAAACTTATGAGAATTATGAGCAAATAAAAAGTAAACAGTCTCTGAGAAATGGCCCATGGGTCTTCCCACATAATGAGAGTCACCTTTTGGCTGGGCACGGTGGCTCATGCCTGTAATCCTAGCACTCTGGGAGGCTGAGGCAGGTGGATCGTTTGAGCTCAGGAGTTTGAAACCAGTCTGAGCAAGAGCGAGACCCCGTCTCTACTAAAAAAATAGAAAGAAATTAACTGGAAAACTAAAAATACATATAAAAAATTAGCCAGGCATGGTGGCACATACCTATAGTCCCAGCTACCCAGGAGGCTGAGGCAGGAGGATCGCTTGAGCCCAGGAGTTTGAGGTTGCTGTGAGTTAGGATGACGCCATGGCACTTTGGCTTGGGCAACAGAGTGACACTCTGTCTCAAAAAAAAAGAGAGAGTCAGCTTTTGTCTAGAGACCCTCACTTTGTCTTCTTCCAGTTCTTTCTGGCCCCTTTCTCTGTTCTTGCTGGTTTTCCTGCGGGTGGGGTTACCAAGTAGGTGAGGTTATCATAATATATATGGTGAGAATATACCCCAGGGAAAATATGGACTAATATTGCAGGCTGTCAAGAGCAGTGGTGGGTGGCAATACATATTCACTACTTTGCATTTGGTACCTCGGGTGCTCATGCTTGACTCTGTCCCCAGGTGATTGTGCTGGACAATGGGGAGCCCTTGCTGACGTCCACCTCCAGGGTGGTGGTGCGCATCTTGGACGTCAATGACAATCCACCTATGTTCTCCCACAAGCTCTTCAAAGTCCGCCTTCCAGAGAGGCTGAGCCCAGTGTTCCCTGGGCCTGTGTACAGGCTGGTGGCTTCGGACCCAGATGAGGGTCTGAACGGCAAGGTCACCTACAATATTGAGGAAAGCGATGAGGAGGGCTTCAGCATCGACCCTGTCACGGGTGTGGTGTCATCCAGCAGTACCTTTACAGCTGGAGAGTACAACATCCTAACGGTGAGCAGACGCATGGAGCCGTGGAGGGAGGAGTGGCGTGACTGCTCCGTGCCTTTCTTTGAGGACTCGGGAGGAAGGGGACAGCCAGCGGCAAGGTAGAAGTGGTACTCCCCTCCCTGGCCATCTCCCAGAGAAACTAGGAGTCCCGACTTCAGCCAAAGAGTCAGAACTCTGGGCCTTTCTCTTTGAGGGCAATAAGGTCCTTGCCTGGGAAATCCTCTCTATTCTTAGAAATAAGGATTTTAGTGAGTGTAAACAGGGACTTTGGTGTTATGATAAGCCTGGGCTCCAACCCTGGCACTGCCACTTTATACCTGTGCGACCTTGGACCAGACATTTAACCCCTTTGAGCCTTTGTTTTATCATCTGTAAAATGAGGAGAAGAATACTTTTCTTGCAGGAATCCAATATATCAAATTGTATCAGTAAGCCTGAATTCAACCCTGGCCTCACTGCCAGCCGAGCGTATAATCCAGTGGGTGAGCTGGCCAAGCCAAGCCCCAGCTTCTTCCTATAAAAGGGAAATGATAATAGTACCTCTGCTAGAGCTATTGTGAGAATTAAATTAGATATTGCACATAAAGCTCTTCTAGTAAGACCTTATAATAGTGACAGTTCAATAATTCTAGCTTATTATGTTTATGGTTATTGGGAAAAGTAAGGGGACTACATATGTGAAGTCCTAGGAACTGGCACACGTTAGGTCTGCAGTTAATAGTGGCATTTATTATTTTTATACTAACCATGAGATTTTGAGCACAGGTTATACGTTGTATTTATCGCCAAGCCTGCAGCAACTAGCATGGTGCCTGTGTACGGCAAGCCCTCGAGTGTGCGTGAAATGAACGAGCGAGTGGACGAGAGGCCAGCGCCGTCACAGGGCACTCTCGTTCTTGGCCTGGCTTCCTGGGTCTTCTTGTTTTTTGGCCCCCAACCCTCAATTTCAGTGCTGGCCTCTTTTCAGATCAAGGCAACAGACAGTGGGCAGCCCCCGCTCTCAGCCAGTGTCCGGCTGCACATCGAGTGGATCCCCCAGCCGCGGCCGTCCTCCATCCCGCTGGCCTTTGACGAGACCCACTACAGCTTTACGGTCATGGAGACGGACCCCGTGAACCACATGGTGGGGGTCATCAGCGTAGAGGGCCGACCCGGCCTCCTCTGGTTCAACATCTCAGGTGAGGCCAGCCCCTCCCATCCTGATAGACCAGCTCCAGTCCTTGTGGTACAATCCTTCTGACCCCTCTCAAGGTCATGCTCCTTGGCAGCCCCTCCTTTGGCTCTGGTTCTCTGGGGCAGGGGCAGTAGGAAGGCCACACCTGCCAAGCTTTCCTTTCACTCCAGCCATGATCGCAGGTGAAACACCCACGGTCTCACTGGGAACCCCAGCCAGAGTTGGCAGTGCCTCAGTTACCCCAAGTGCCTGGGAGACCTAAGATGAAGGGTCCAGGAAGACCCAGAGCAGAAAGCACAAGCTCGTTTGTTTTTCTGCTTCATGTGAAAATCAATGTAGAGCTGACTTTGTTGACCATAAGCCTGCGGTCAGCTGTACCCTGGGGCCATGCTCAGTGTTCTGGCCCCAGATGTCAACAACAGGGGAAAGTGCCCCTTCTCGTTCTAGGAGGTACTTGCATCCAGGTTCTGATGGCCCCCTCTGAAATTCCGTTCTGTCTCTAACTCAAGGTTTTGTTAGAACATCTTAAGGTCACAGAGCCCTTTGGGAATCTGATGAGCTAGGTCCTCTTTCCAGAAAGTTGTACACACACACACTCACACATACACACACACATACACATACACAAATATAAATTTGCATGTGAACTTATAGGCTCTCTGAAACCCATCCAGGGATTCCAAGTTAAAAATCTCTAATCAAGGGCCGGGCGCGGTGGCTCACGCCTATAATCCTAGCACTCTGGGAGGCCAAGGCGGGCGGATTGTTTGAGCTCAGGAGTTCAAAACCAGCCTGAGCAAGAGCGAGACCCCGTCTCTACTAAAAATAGAAAGAAATTAATCAGACAACTAAAAATATATAGAAAAAATTAGCCGGGCATGGTGGCGCATGCCTGTAGTCCCAGCTACTCGGGAGGCTGAGGCAGAAGGATTGCTTGAGCCCAGGAGTGTGAGGTTGCTGTGAGCTAGGCTGATGCCATGGCACTCACTCTAGCCTGGGCAAAAAGAGTGAGACTCTGTCTCAAAAAAAAAAAAAAAATCTCTAATCAAGAATTTCAGCACCTACATGCACATGCAGTCCTATAACAGATCCCAGCCTGGCTCAGAGATAGGATAGGATACGCACCTGGCCCAAGCTCTTCGACTTCCTGAACTTATTTCCGGTTCTGATTCACTGCTCTTTTAATCATTTGACTTTTTTTCCTTGAATATATAATTAATGCACACATCCTATAAAACATTTAGAAAACGCAAATGAATGCAGAGAAGAAAATAAAAATCACCTAAATTCCCACCAATCAGAAGATAATTCACTGTTATAATTTTGATGTGCTTCCTTCTAGTCATTTTTCTCCACACACACAAGTGTGCTCCCAAGCACACACATAACACACCCTTGGAGTGTTGTTAAAATATTGTTTTATAATATTATTAAATGTAATATAACATAAACGTATTTCCATGTCATTAAATATATTTCTATATCGTAGACATTTAAATAGCTTCATGTTATTTTATATTTTGGATCCTTATAGATTATTAAATCAAGTCCCTCTTGTTGAACAGACCTAGTTTCATTTTTTGTTGTGTATAGGCACGGTGCAATTGCGCAGGACTATCACAGGTGGTTTGCATATTAGTGCAAACTCCCTGTAAACTACGAAGCAGAGCTCCGTTTCAATCCCAATAGCAAAATAAGTTTTATAGCAAATTTTGGTCTTCCTATGGGACTCTTCGGCCATTGTAGGTTTACCTTTTTTCTGTATCATTATTTGGGTCTTGGTAATAATTTGACAATAATGTGACAGGATAAATTACAGCTTTTGGGACTCCTGCGGGCATAAACTCCAGCCCATCACTCAGATATCATACTGCTTCTGAATAAAGTCTTTAGAATCCCTGATTCAGGTTCTTCCTTGAATGTTCTCAGTCCTGCCATCCAAGGTGGGCGTCTATTACCACATCTTCTAAACTGACGGCCAGATCCATGTTATGCACCCACGTTATGCCACTGCTGCCCAAATCACTGAGGGTGTGTGTGCTTTTTCCCCACCCCCACTCCAGGTGGGGATAAGGACATGGACTTTGACATTGAGAAGACCACGGGCAGCATCGTCATCGCCAGGCCCCTCGATACGAGGAGGAGGTCGAGCTACAACTTGACCGTGGAGGTGACAGATGGGTCCCGCACCATTGCCACCCAGGTTAGAGGCCTCACTTGGGGAGCCCTGAGTCAAGAGGAGATGGGAGGCCTTCTTGGTCGGGATAAGTCTACACAAGGCTTTCTGGGGATGTGGTGTTCCTCAAAGAACACTGAATTTGGAATTGAGGTTCTGAGCTCCAGTCTTGTGCAATATACTTTCTACTACTGTGACCTTGGGAGAATTCTTATTCCCAGTCTGCATCTCTGTATAACAAGGGAATTTGTCTGAACAAACGGTTTAGTTAAAGGTAGAGTTTCCCAGGGGCTACCATGGGTATAGGGAATGACGGTTGGGTAAGTGGGGCTGTGGATTTCTACTCTGGCTTCAGCTAGAGGTTTTATCTGTTTCATATATTGGGATTTCACATAAAATTTCATTGGGAGAAAAGACCTTTTAACAAAATTTTCGTTTTGAAAACCACTAGACTGTGTGGTATCTGAAAGCCTTGTGATTCTGAAATCCTATCATTTTTCAATAAACATTTGTTAATATCAAGCGACTGCTGTGTACCAGGCACTGTGCTAGGCATGGATGGAGCAGGAGATCCAGAAGGACACAGTCCCTGTCCCCTGGAGCCCACAGTCTGCCCTCTGTCCTCCCCAGGTCTACATCTTCATGATTGCCAACGTCAACCACCATCGGCCCCAGTTTCTGGAGGCTCATTATGAGGTCAGAGTTCCCCAGGACACGCTGCCTGGGGTCGAGCTCCTCCGAGTCCAGGCCACGGATCAAGACAAGGGCAAAGGTCTCATCTACACCTTACATGGCAGCCAAGACCCAAGAAGTGCCAACCTCTTCCAGCTGGACCCGAGCAGTGGTGTCCTGGTAACCGTAGGGAAACTGGACCTGGGCTCAGGGCCCTCCCAGCACACGCTGACAGTCATGGTGAGTAAACCGAAAACTTGGGTGAGAACGTGCTTGTACGCAGATGTGTGTGGGTGGAGACGCTTGGAGGCAGCCCGAAGGTCGCCTTTCTCCTGCCAAGGCAGATGTGCTGATGCCCGGAATGATGATCCAGGAGACACAGTTGTGACATTTCACAGCTGGCCAAGGGCACCTTCCATAAGGGATGTCTGGGAGTGAAGACAGGGTGGGACAGCTGCCAGTGAAACTCCTGTCAACCTTGGATTTCTCTGGACTCACCCTAAATATCCCCCGATGGTTCTCTCCCTACTCTGAGACTTCATGGCCATAACGTGAATTCACATAGTGTCAGAGCTGGAAAGGACCCTCCCACTCAGAGCAAGGACTGGGGTCTGGCAAGTGAGGCCTGCCGGACACACAATTTAAGGAGGATTCACTCTCTGAGTCGTTTGCCTGAATTTTTATGACCCCAAGAGCGAGCGCCTCCTTATATTTTGTGCCCTCTGTGCCTCACTTGCCCCACTCTGGTCCCAGCCCTGACTGCTCATTTCTCTTACCTTCTACCTGAGGCCCACAGAGGAAAAGAGACCTGCTCGCTGTCATATAGTTATTTATGATGGAATCAGAATCAGAGTCCGGCCTCCTGTCTCAAGAGTTAGGGTTGTTATGTGCTAGTTTATCATCCTCTGGGCAAATTAATATATATTAAAGGCTCTGAGAAGTCCTGCAACAAAGAAAACTGAACTTTATTTAGTTCGAGGCTCGTCAAATTTACTTGACAATAGATTTTTTTTCCCCCTGCATAACACGTTAACCTCTTGAAGAACTAATATTCCCTGAGACCTAATTTGGAAAATACCGCTTCTCTACCTATTTCTGCCTTTCTCTAAAATGGAAGTATCCATTAAAATAGCTAAGTCTAAAAACAACTAATTGATAAATTTATTTAAAAGGAAGAAAGAGCATAGATTAGAGCACGATTTAAAAGAATGCGGAGAGTTAGTTACAATTGGGTACGCTTTCCATTGGCATTCCATTACACTGACCTTAGTCTAACCCTGCCTCCTCCCATCCCATTGGCAGCTTACCCTATCCTCCCCTTGGGCCCCTAGGTCAGAGACCAGGAGATACCCATCAAGAGGAACTTTGTGTGGGTGACCGTCCATGTGGAGGATGGAAACCTCCATGCACCCCGCTTCACCCAGCTCCATTATGAGGCAAGCGTTCCTGACACCACAGCCCCCAGCACAGAGCTGCTCCAGGTCCGGGCCGTGGACACCGACAGGGGAGCCAATGCTGAGGTCCACTACTCGCTCCTGAAAGGTGAGAAGCTTGGCGTGAGTTCAGAGGATGAGTAAAGGTGCTTTGGAAATAAAGGAAAGCACTAGAAGCATGAATTTCCAAGTGAATCAAGTACCAAGCTCTCTAACCCTTTGCAAATGATAATTCTAGAGCATTCCATGGGACTATAATGACCTAAGACAATGCCCTTCCAAAGTTGGCAATACAATAGCC
>NW_012151729.1:1722387-1734846 GCF_000956105.1 Propithecus coquereli
AGCGATCCTCCCGCCTCAGCCTCCCAGATTGCTAGGATTACAGGTGTGAGCCACCACGCCCAGCTGTCAGCTACTTTTAATAGGACCACTTTGAAAATGCTGTTTATGCGTCGAAACTGTGTTCTCTGACCAAACTTATCATCTGTATCACACACCACCTACCTTGTCAGCTGGAGAGAAGCTCCAAAGGGTGGAAGAGTCAGACTGAAAGTTGTATGATGAAGCTTAGCCATTTGCTTTGCCATTGAAACCATAAAATATGCACCCTTGTGATAAAGGGAATAAGAAATGTCAAGAGCAACATTTTCTCAAGTGCAAGACCTGCACCTCTGGTGGTGAGCAAAACAGTTCACGAGCTACTCAGTTGGCATTCAAGGTTAGCGGGCATAGAGAAAGTGCTCCCTGTTTAATTCTCATTCAAGCTTTGTGATCAAATCAAGAACAAAGCCTCAGCGGGTACTAGACTCTCTTTAACTCTTCTCTAACTCTTGCTACTCTGCTTTTACCAAAGAAAGAGGACAGGTCTTAGGCTCAGATCTTTTAGCAAGCAACAGATTTTATCCAGAATTTAATGTTATATTTTTCATTGACTTGTTTTTACAGTAACCTGTGATTTGTGGCAAGCATTATGGTATTCTTTTTTATAGAAGCACTATAAAGTTGCCTTTAAAAATATTTATCAAATTTTAAGAGTGAATCAATTTGAAGGAAATTATCCATTAAGTAGTAGTATAAAATAGTAGAAGCAGTGGCCGGATATTGAAAAAATTATAAAAGTGATGCAAGAATGCCTAAAGTTTAGGAAATACAGGTGTGGTACAAAAGCATTTGCTCAGGAGCCTCAAGATCTGCGTGATCTATGCATTCCCCCCTCACCTGACTCCTTGCTACCCACGCTCCAAGCCTGGCAAGGCACTTTCCCACCGTAGGCCATAAGGGGAGTAGGCAAGGTGGGTTTTAAAGTCCCTGTCAATGTTGACAGATTATGACTCTATATTTACAGTTTTCGTCTATTGAGTGTATAACCAAAGCTATTAAACTTATATAAAGGATGGTTAAACATGCTGTATAATGTAACTGAAGCTTTTCCTACAGAAGCCATCACTGAAATTCAGGGTAGAGGGTGCTTGTCCTGCAAAGTATGTCTCCTTTCTGTTTCAGAGACCTACTACTGCTTTGGTTTGTAGCTTAAGTTGTGTTCCACAGACTTAGTGATAATTGAAGCTAAGTGATAGTGATAGTTAGCTAGTGATATGAGGCATCTACTATATGCACCATGGTAAGAATTTTATAAAGTATTTATATATATCTACCTTATACATTATATCAAGGGTGGCACAGGATGCAGATTTTGCCCTGTCCACGTTTTCTGTGATAGCCTAGTTGGTCTCTCTTAAGAGTATGGAAACTACAGTTTATCTTGTCTTCTGTTTCAGGGAACAGCGAGGGTTTCTTCAACATCGATGCCCTACTAGGCGTCATCACTCTAGCCCAGAAACTTGATAGGGCAAATCATGCCCAGCATACCCTGACAGTGAAGGCAGAAGATCAAGGCTCCCCGCAGTGGCATGACCTGGCTACGGTGACCATTCATGTCCACCCCTCTGATAGCAGTGCTCCCATCTTTTCAAAAACTGAGTACTTCGTGGAGATCCCTGAATCAATCCCTATTGGTTCCCCAATTCTCCTTGTCTCTGCTACAAGCTCCTCTGAAATTACCTATGAGCTAAGAGAGGGAAACAAGGACGGTGTTTTCTCTATGAACTCATATTCTGGCCTTATTTCCACTCAGAAGAACTTGGACCATGAGAAAATCTCATCTTACCAGCTGAAAATCCGAGGCAGCAATATGGCGGGCACATTTACTGATGTCATGGTACTTGTTGACATAATTGACGAAAATGACAATGCTCCCATGTTCTTCAAGTCAACTTTTGTGGGCCAAATTAGTGAAGCAGCTCCATTGTACAGTATGATTATGGATAAAAACAACAATCCCTTTGTGATTCGTGCCTCTGACAGTGACAAGGAAGCTAATTCCTTGTTGGTCTACAAAATTTTGGAGCCAGAGACCTTGAAGTTTTTCAAAATTGATCCCAGCATGGGAACCCTAACCATTGTATCAGAAATGGATTACGAGAGCGTGCCTTCTTTCCAATTCAGCGTCTATGTCCATGACCAAGGAAACCCTATCTTATTTGCGCCCAGGCCTGCCCAGGTCATCATCAATGTCAGAGATGTGAATGACTCTCCTCCCAGGTTCTTAGAACAGATCTATGAGGTAGCAGTGGTGGGGCCCATCCACCTGGGCATGCAGCTCCTCACGGTGCGGGCCAGCGACGATGACTCGGAAGTCAATTATAGCATCAAGACTGGCAATGCTGATGGAGCTGTGGCCATTCACCCCATCACTGGTAGCATATCCGTGCTGAATCCTGCTTTCCTGGGACTCTCTCGGAAGCTCACCATCAGGGCTTCTGATGGTCTGTATCAAGACACTGCACTGGTAAAAATTTCTTTGACCCAAGTCCTTGACAAAAGCTTACAGTTCGACCAGGACGTCTATAGGGCAACAGTGAAGGAGAACTTGCGGGACAAAAAGGCACTGGTGATTCTTGGTGTCCAGGGCAATCTCTTGAATGACACCCTTTCCTACTTCCTCTTGAATGGCACAGATACGTTTCGTATGGTCCAATCAGCAGGTGTGTTGCAGACAAGAGGAGTGGCGTTTGACCGGGAGCAGCAGGACACTCACAAGCTGGCAGTGGAAGTAAGGGACAATCGGACCCCTCAGCGGGTGGCTCAGGCTTTGGTCAGAGTCTCTGTTGAGGATGTCAATGACAATCCTCCCAAATTTAAGCATCTGCCCTATTACACAATCATCCAAGATGGCACAGAGCCAGGAGATGTCCTTTTTCAGGTGTCTGCCACTGATGAGGACTTGGGGACAAATGGGGCTGTGACATATGCATTTGCAGAAGATTACACATATTTCCGAATCGACCCCTATCTTGGGGACATATCACTCAAGAAACCCTTTGATTATCAAGCTTTAAATAAATATCGCCTAAAAGTCATTGCTCGGGATGGAGGAACCCCATCCCTCCAGACTGAGGAAGAGGTACTTGTCACTGTGAGAAACAAATCTAACCCACTCTTTCAGAGTCCTTACTACAAAGTCAGAGTGCCTGAAAATATCACACTCTATACCCCAATTCTCCACACCCAGGCCCGGAGTCCAGAGGGCCTCCGGCTCATCTACAACATCGTGGAGGAAGAGCCCTTGACACTGTTCACCACTGACTTTAAGACTGGTGTCCTATCTGTAACAGGGCCCTTGGACTATGAGTCTAAGACCAAACACGTGTTCACAGTCAGAGCCACAGACACAGCTCTAGGGTCATTTTCTGAAGCCACAGTGGAAGTCCTGGTGGAGGACATCAATGATAACCCTCCCACATTCTCCCAATTAGTCTATACCACTTCAGTCTCAGAAGGCTTGCCTGCTCAGACCCCTGTGATTCAACTCTTGGCTTCTGACCAGGACTCAGGGCAGAACCGTGATGTCTCTTATCAGATTGTGGAGGATGGCTCAGATGTTTCCAAATTCTTCCAGATCAATGGGAGCACGGGGGAGATGTCCACACTTCAAGAGCTGGATTATGAAGCCCAACAACACTTTCATGTGAAAGTCAGGGCCATGGATAAAGGAGATCCCCCACTCACTGGTGAAACTCTTGTGGTTGTCAATGTGTCTGACATCAATGACAACCCCCCCGAGTTCAGACAACCTCAGTATGAAGCCAATGTCAGTGAGCTGGCAACCTGTGGTCACCTGGTTCTTAAGGTCCAAGCTCTTGACCCTGATAGCAGGGACACCTCCCGCCTGGAGTACCTGATTCTTTCTGGCAATCAGGACAGGCACTTCTCCATTAACAGCTCATCAGGAATAATTTCTATGTTCAACCTTTGCAAAAAGCACCTGGACTCTTCTTACAATTTGAGGGTAGGTGCTTCTGATGGAGTCTTCCGAGCTACTGTGCCTGTATATATCAACACCACAAATGCCAACAAGTACAGCCCAGAGTTCCAGCAGTATGTTTATGAGGCAGAATTGGCAGAGAATGCAAAGGTGGGAACCAAGGTGATTGAGGTGCTAGCCATAGACAAAGACAGTGGTCCCTATGGCACTGTAGATTATACTATCATCAATAAGCTAGCTGGTGAGAAGTTCTCCATACACCCCAGTGGCCAGATCACCACTCTGCAGAAACTGGATCGGGAAAATTCAACAGAAAGAGTCATTGCTATTAAGGTCATGGCTCAGGATGGAGGAGGAAGAGTGGCCTTCTGCACTGTGAAGATCATTCTCACAGATGAAAATGACAACCCCCCACAGTTCAAAGCATCAGAGTACACCGTGTCGATTCAATCCAATGTCAGTAAAGATTCCCCAGTTATCCAGGTGCTGGCCTATGATGCAGATGAAGGTCAGAATGCAGATGTTACATACTCAGTGGACTCAATGGAGAACCTGGCTGAAGAGGTCATTGCAGTTAACCCAATCACTGGTGTGGTCAAGGTGAAAGGGAGCCTAGTGGGATTGGAAAACCAGACTTTTAACTTCAAAATCAAAGCCCAAGATGGAGGCCCTCCTCACTGGGACTCTCTGGTGCCAGTAAGACTTCAGGTGGTTCCTAATGAGGTATCTTTGCCCAAATTTTCTGAACCTCTGTATACTTTCTCTGCATCTGAAGACCTTCCAGAGGGGTCTGAAATTGGGTCTGTTAAAGCAGTGGCAGCTCACGATCCCGTCATCTACAGTCTAGTGCAGGGCACCACACCAGAGAGCAACAAAGATGGTGTCTTCTCCTTGGACCGAGACACCGGCGTCATACAGGTGAGGAAGCCCATGGACCATGAGTCCATCAAATTGTACCAGATTGATGTGATGGCACATTGCCCCCATAAAGACACTGACTTGGTGTCCTTGGTCTCTGTCAACATCCAAGTGAAAGATGTCAATGACAATAGGCCTATATTTGAGGCTGATCCATATAAGGCTGTCCTCACTGAGAATATGCCAGTGGGGACCTCAGTCATTCAAGTGACTGCCATTGACCAGGACACTGGAAGAGATGGCCGGGTGAGCTACAGGCTGTCACCAGACCCTGGTAACAATGTTCATGAGCTCTTTGCCATTGACAGTGAGAGTGGCTGGATCACCACACTCCAGGAACTAGATTGTGAGACTCGCCAGACTTATCATTTTTATGTGGTAGCTTATGACCACGGACAGACCATCCAGCTATCTTCTCAGGCCCTGGTTGAGGTTTCCATTACAGACGAGAATGACAATCCTCCCCGATTTGCTTCTGAAAACTACAGAGGATCTGTGGTTGAGAACAGTGAGCCTGGCGAACCTGTGGCCACTCTGAAGACCCTGGATGCTGACATCTCTGAGCAGAACAGACGAGTCACCTGCTACATCACAGGTAAGGACACCTATCATGGATGGTAGGCACTAGTATGCATTGAAAAAATCCAGTAAGAGGTATCCTAAGACATGGGTTCAAGTTCTGACTCTGCCACTGATTAGCAGTGTGACCTTGGACAAGTCACTTACCCCTCTAGGACCTTGTTGCTTCATCTATAGACTTGGCATGACTGTTCCCATTCACCTCACAGGGATGCTGTCAGGATCTCTAATTTATAGAGAGGCCATATAAATTAGAAAGTGCTTTGCAAGAAGGATATCTTATTATTTTAGGTGGGATAGATGGAATAGAAGGTCTTACTCTAACTGCTGTCAATTATCTTCTGGAAGATGGAGGAGGCACCAGCAGTTGTGTGATCCATGAAAATTGTGCCAGGTGGCTGTCTTTATGGAAAGTGTCCTGCCCAGAGAAAGCTGTGGATGATAGAAAATGCTTCTTATTCAATCATAGGACCTAAATGTTATAGTGACAGCACTTCCTTAGATATGTATGACTCCAGCTCAATCCTCTCATTTTACATATGGGGAAACCAAAGCCCAGAGAGGGGAAGAATTTCAACCAAGATCACACTCTGAGCTTGTATCAGGGCTGGGATTAAAATCATACCCTACAAGCTGCTTTCCTCAGTAGATACATATTGTAGAACTAAATTACCTGCTCCCTATCCAATGGCTAACCCAGCCAACCAGTGTCCACGAGGGAGTTTCTTCACTTTTCAGTGGCCTTTTCCCCATCCCCAGATGCCATGTCATCCCATTTCCATAAAACACAGCTCCTTCTCTATCACAGCTGTCCAGTGGAGAGTTAAGGAGCCTGAAATTCCAACCAAGAACCAGAGATTCCTGAAGACAGGCAGGATCAGAGCTGCTTGATACACAGTCTTGGAAAAACAGAATCTTACCATCTTATGATACCAGACTCTTAAATTAAAACACAGAAGTCTTAAAAATCTCAGAATAATAGAATAATAAATGTCAATATATTATCAACTCTGGGAATAGTTCAATCTTGGCACTCTGGAATCTTAGAATCTCTAAGTGAGAAATCCATCTTCCCACACTCTAGTCAGTGATTAGCATCAAGGAGAGAAAGAGGACTTATAGACACACCTGGAGCTCCTACGGAACCTCCATGTAGCCTGTGTCCTTAGTAATAAAATAAAACCTCAGACTGTTTAGTGCTGTTGATCACTTCCCACCCCTCCACTGTTGAACAGCCATAGATATTAGAAATGTCTTGTATAGTATTGAAATTTGCTTCCCTTCCAACAAAGTAAGAAACCTGCCCCTTAACCATATATTTTACAGCAGAGCTTCTCACAGTGATAACTTCATTTAACGGGAGGACTTTGAAGTCAGAAGAGGCTTCATGACACCAAAAAACTGACTCAGGGTAGAATTGTGGGTTCCTAGTGAAGAGAGGAAATGTTTGCCCTTCCCAGCAATCCTTAAAGAAGTGTCAGGTGGGCAGCCATCTATGTATGATGCAAAGCCTTGTTCGTTCCTGTTGCTCGGTATCTGAAAGCTCTGCCCATCTTTTTAGAGGGAGACCCCCTAGGCCAGTTTGGCATCAGCCAAGTTGGGGATGAGTGGAGGATTTCCTCAAGGAAGACCCTGGACCGCGAGCACACGGCCAAGTACTTGCTCAGAATCACGGCGTCCGATGGCAAGTTCCAGGCTTCGGTCACCGTGGAGATCTTTGTCCTAGACATCAATGATAACAGCCCGCAGTGCTCACAGGTGAGAGCCTGGTGAGGGGTGGGGTGGAAGTGGAGGCGAGGAAGGTAGAATGAGGGGCAGGAGAAAGGAGCAGACCCAAGGTGCCATCTCTGAGGCTGGCCATCACTGACCTCTGCTGCCCTTGCTCCCCCCAGTTGGCTTCAGATTAGTGCCCTGGGGCAGGGACCATTCTAGGCAATTTCTTGGCTCCCTGTAGGGATATACCAAGCTGTTGAGGAATCATGGTCCACATCTCTCCCCCTACATTCTCTGCAAATGGCCACGTCTCCACAAAACATATCCAGAAATAAAGTAACATGCATTCTCCAAACATAGTCTGCCATGCCTAGTGGGCAACCCCTCCAGCACTCAGCTTGTTGACATGGCACTATTATCACATCCATCCATTCATAGGACCTGCCCCCAGACACAACCCACCCCCATGCCCATATATGCGTATCCCCATCTGCTTGGGTGATACGGCCCAGTGCAGGTGCCCTCCTGCTTATACATACACACAAACATGCAGGCAGGGCAGTTACATTTGGTGAGGGACACTTTCCTAAGGACCTCATGTAACTCAATCCTAAATTTCCCATAGGAACAAATGTTGAGTGGTGTGTGTGTGTGTGTGTGTGTGTGTGTGTGTGTGGATCAGGAGAGGAACTGTTCTTAGAGGGCATAAATCCATAACCATTGTCAAGGAGCTTAGCTCTTAAACATATTTTTTAAAACACAGTAAGCAATTTTTAACTTTGGGAAGATTTGCATTATTCCAAATTTGTGGACAAAGTTAAACTGCTAACATTTTAATTTTATAATATCTCAAATTAGCACAATTCATATTATATAAAACCTAGTCATTCAGTATATATACGTAAACGCACACTTACACATACTCACACATACACACATACACAAAGGGTCATCTACAACCCTATATACGCGGGCAAATACCTATACAGATATATGCATAAGCATATACCTATGTACCTACGACATTCATCCATATACCCAGCCACAGATGCAAATGTATATATATAATTCACACAAACATACTTACATATGCATTTGCATATAAACAAACTTCGACTTATTTGCACACGCATGTATACGCATACCCTCATCACACATAAATACATATATCCCATCACCTTTTCTTCCTGTGCTCTTATACATGCCAGTCACATAAAAGCATAGTAAAAAAAAAAGAGAGCCCGGATTATCAGTGTGCATGGAAAATGTCTTTTCAGGATCCAAGATGACCACATTTTGGGTGGTCTCAGAAGAGCAGCCTTTTTGGGGGAGAACCTTCTTCCTCTTTCCCCTCAGCCATCCTTACCACAAGCCTCCATCCTCCCCACACCGGGAGAGGCTTGCACCCAGCTCACCCCGGCCTTCCCAGGCGTGGTCCACAGTGTCATTAGAGCCCAGGAAAAGAGGCCTGGGGAACCACCTCCACACAGCCCGCCCGGCACAAAGCTTCCACCCAGAGCTCGCCCACACCCTGCAGTGGTGGAAATCGGGATACTTAGAAGCTGGGCCCAGAGCCAGCCAATGAAGAAAGGTTGCGTTCTCAGGAAGCCCCAGCCTTTCCCTGTACCTCACCCCAGCAAGACACGAGGGTACCCGAAGTGCAGGGAGGGTGAGGCAGGCCATGGGGCTCTGGGGTCCAGACCTGACTCAAAGGCCAAGGGTCTGTCCTGGGGGTGTGGGCAGGGAGGTGAGCCTGACAGCGTGGCCTGCAGTAGCTTGAACTGACACCTTCCGGAAAGCCTGGTGTCAGGGCCATCTCACCCGCCTCATCCGGCAGCCGCAGGGGGACCCTGTAGAGGAGGCTATAGCAGGTCCTTTTAGCCTGGGGCGTGGGCTTTTGGTTGGTGGAACTTCTTTTTCGTTCTCCCTCTTCTGACTTGTTCTTTCATCATCATCTTCTTGTTCTTAACCTCCATTTTCTTTGCATGTTTCATCTTACTCTACTTCCCTCTGTTGCCCTCCCTCCCTTTCTCTGCTTCTCTTTCTTTCTCTCTTTCTCTCCTCTCTCTCTCTCCATGTCTCCCTCTCTCTGTCTCTCTGCTTCTCTCTGGATCTAAGTGCAGCTCCCACAACCTCCCTCTTCTTTGTCTTGCTACCTCCAGCTTCTCTATACCGGCAAGGTCCGTGAGGATGTATTTCCAGGACACTTGATTTTGAAGGTTTCTGCCACAGACTTGGACACCGACACCAATGCTCAGATCGCATACTCTCTGCATGGCCCCGGGGCACATGAATTCAAGCTGGATCCTCATACAGGTAGGTTTCCTGAGCTGTAGGATGGAGCCAAGAGCTTATTTACTGAATACCAAGCCCAGGGCCATGACAGGCCCTTGGAGAAGCAGCAGCAATTCACTTAACCATTCGTCCATCCGTCAGCAAACATACAGTGGCACTATTTGCCAAGCATTGTGCCAGATGCCGGGGACATAAACAATAGACGGAGAAGACAAGCTCTGGATATTTACAATCTAGTGGGAAATGGACTCATTGAACTAGTGGTTTGAAGCGTGCTGAGTTAAGAAATGCAGGGTGCTATGGAGATTTATTTTATTCTTTTTTTAGACCGGCTGACGCCTTGGTCTTCCTTCCTTCCTTCCCTTCTTTTTTTGCCATGTTGATACTTGACAGCAGAACTTGATGTGGGCTGGGGAAAGGGGTTAAGTAAAACACCATTTTATGTGAGACTTGAGGACACAGAGGATTTATCCAGGGGTAAAGGAGTGGCAGGAAAGGGCATTCAAGGCAGAAGGAGAATTTATGCAAGGACCCTGTTTTGGGAAAGAGTATGCATATCTGAGGACCTGACAGAGGGCCAGAAACTGGTGCCCAGAGAGGAAGGAGAGGGCAAAGGATGAGGCCCTGGGGCAGGCAGTGCCAAATCTCACCTTTAGAGCCATGGAAGGCCTCAGGCAGGTCTGTGTCATGGTCAAGGACATGATCTCAAGGTATCTATGCCGCAAACTGGGCATGAAACCTCACAGTACTGTGGTGAGGATCACAGATAATAAAGCAGATGGAAGCCCAGCGCAGGTCTGACGTGTAGTAAGAGCCCAGTTGCTATTGTCATTGTTGCTAGTTAGTTAGGGGACAGGGCAGAGAGTGGAAGCAGAGAGCCCTGCAGGCTGGGCTGTGAATACCCAGGAGAGGCTGGGCTGTAAGAGTCTGGTGGAAAGGACTCCTTTGGAAGAGCAGCCCACCAGGGTGGGATTCCTGCCCCACTACCATAGGGGAAGGTGTCAGGGTGGGCAGCACAGCAGGCCCAGATCACAAGGGCCAGCTGCTAACACTTGGCTTGGATCCAGTAGCTCAGAGGATAACTTGGAGATTCCTGATCAGGGGGGTGGTGGGGAAGAGTGGCATCCCAGGAAGCTGTCTGGGTGGACAGGAGACGACGTTGTCCTTCCTGACCCCAGCATGGGTGTGTTGAGTGACCCAGGCGGGTTACCTAATCTCTCTCTGCTGCTTATTTGTTCAGCTGCAGGATGACCAGTGAGGCTTAAAAAAAAAAAAAATGAGCATTTTTTTTTTCTGAATATGGAAATAATATATACTCATGGTATAAAATTCAAAGAATGCAGGCATGTATTATGCAGAAACTGCAAAGTCTGCATAATAACCCACTCCCCCAAAGACAAGAACTCGTGGTGTGTATTCTGTTAGACTGGTTTTCTGTGCATCTCCAAAATCTCTGTATAATGTTTTCATGAAAACATAATACTATTTTGTAACTTGCTTTTCTTCACTTAGCGATATTTTGAAACTCCATCATAATTCGTTTTTGGTTACATGGTATTTGACTGTATAGTTAAATCACAATATACTTAACCAATCCCTTTTTGAAAGACATATAGGACGATTTCAATACATTGCTATTATAAACACTGCTGCAAAGAATATACATACATATATTTTTATCTTTGGGTTAATTATTCTGTAAGATATATATATATATATATATATATAATGTTCCTAGAAGTGAAATTATAAGCCAAAAAATAAACACATTTTATATGCTGTTAGAAATTGCCTAATTGGCCTTTAAAATGCTGTGCCTATTTGTAGTTTGTTGGTGATCTTAAACTGGTGATGGTAGTGATGGAATGTGTTTGGGAGAATTAGGGAGGTGGGTGGGTATGGAGGGATACAGGCTGAGATCTTTTCTCACTGTGTTGACCCCTTATTGCTGTGACAAAACTCTCTGTAGCTGGGGCTGTCTCTCATAGCTAACTAGAGGGCACATGCTAGGGTAATGTCCCCTAGAAAAAGCTCAGCTTCTGTCACTTCTCCGGCCAGGGGAGCTGTCCACACTCACAGCCCTAGACCGCGAGAGGAAGGATGTGTACAGCCTTGTTGCCAAGGCAACAGATGGAGGTGGCCGCTCATGCCAGGCAGATGTGACTCTCCACGTGGAAGATGTGAATGACAACGCCCCACGGTTCTTCCCCAGCCACTGTGCTGTGGCTGTCTTTGACAACACCACAGTTAAGACCCCAGTAGCTGTGGTGTTTGCCCGGGATCCTGACCAAGGTGAGTC
The DNA here is from genome assembly GCF_000956105.1 of Propithecus coquereli. Lineage (NCBI taxonomy): Eukaryota > Metazoa > Chordata > Mammalia > Primates > Indriidae > Propithecus > Propithecus coquereli. Next base: position 1,734,174 of record NW_012151729.1, read on the forward strand.
TGAGAAGGGTTGGAGGCCACTTCCCCTGTTCCCCTGTTAGCTGCTCAGTCACTTTGGCAAGGGTCTGGCTCTCTCTGTGTTTCTCTGGGACTGGCAAGGACTGTGCTTCCTTGTTAAATCTGTGGACACTTAAAAGTGGAAAATGTCCACCAACTGCATACCTAAGTGCTGTGTGACAAATGACTTTAGCAATGCAGGTGCGAGGCATTTCAGCCTCATTGTTTCTTCCCTCTCACTTACACCTGGGGACCTTTCAATACTGTCATTTAACTTCAAAGTTACTTTGAACACAAACATTTAATCATAAATATACCAATCAGAATTATTCAACTCTGACTAATTGGCCACAGGGAAGGAACTTTTTGGTACAAACTTCATTAAACCCATTAAATTCCTTGATCAGGCTGGGCGCGGTGGCTCACACCTCTAATCCTAGCACTTTGGGAGGCCAAGGCGGGAGGATCGCTTGAGCCCAGGAGTTTGAGGTGGCAGTGAGCTATGATGATGACACTGCACTCTAGCCTGGGTGACAGAGAGACGCTGTCTCTAAATTAATTGATTAATTATTCGATCAATTTTCTGTACAGTGAAGTTGAACCATCTTCAATATTTTGCATTTTAATTTTGATGACATTATTTTCATGGGTTTCCTTTTCCTTTCCTTTTAAAATTT
>NW_012151729.1:1734896-1777893 GCF_000956105.1 Propithecus coquereli
GGCCGCTCATGCCAGGCAGATGTGACTCTCCACGTGGAAGATGTGAATGACAACGCCCCACGGTTCTTCCCCAGCCACTGTGCTGTGGCTGTCTTCGACAACACCACAGTTAAGACCCCAGTAGCTGTGGTATTTGCCCGGGATCCTGACCAAGGTGAGTCTGAGAAGGGTTGGAGGCCACTTCCCCTGTTCCCCTGTTAGCTGCTCAGTCACTTTGGGCAAGGGTCTGGCTCTCTCTGTGTTTCTCTGGGACTGGCAAGGACTGTGCTTCCTTGTTAAATCTGTGGACGCTTAAAAGTGGAAAATGTCCACAGACTGCATACCTAAGTGCTGTGTGACAAATGACTTTAGCAATGCAGGTGTGAGGCATTTCAGCCTCATTGTTTCTTCCCTCCCACTTACACCTGGGGACCTTTCAATACTGTCATTTAACTTCAAGGTTACTTTGAACACAAACATTTAATCATAAATATACCAATCAGAATTATTCAACTCTGACTAATTGGCCACAAGGAAGGAACTTTTTGGTACAAACTTCATTAAATCCATTAAATTCCTTGATCAGGCTGGGCGCGGTGGCTCACACCACTAATCCTAGCACTTTGGGAGGCCAAGGTGGGAGGATCGCTTGAGCCCAGGAGTTTGAGGTGGCAGTGAGCTATGATGATGGCACTGCACTCTAGCCTGGGTGACAGAGAGACGCTGTCTCTAAATTAATTGATTAATTATTTGATCAATTTTCTGTACAGTGAAGTTGAACCATCTTCAATATTTTGCATTTTAATTTTGATGACATTATTTTCATGGGTTTCCTTTTCCCTTCCTTTTAAAATTTACAAGGCAAATTGGATTTATCCAAGAGTATTTGATCCATATTGTACCAATTATAGTTTCTGCCACCATGAATTATTCTATTGTGGCTAATTTTATATATATATGTAACTATATATATATATATATATATCATCCAATTTTCCTAAGTCAAAATTTATAATTTAGATAGGGTAAAAAAATGCCCTCAGGGTCTAAGTAGTCAGATCAATATAGGATAATGATGACGGTAAAAGTGGGGTCCAAACACCTGCTTTGTTTGACACCACGAGAGTAAAATTAAGACTTCCTAGAGGAAGTGATTTTTAGCTTGGCATTGAAGGAGGAGAGAGATTTGGAGAGATGCGGGGGTTCTAGGGAGGGCCAACAGTCAGTGCCAAGGCAGGCCTGGGAAACGAGTGTGTGGGGGGCGTAACAAATGCAAGTGGACAGACTTGTTGGAGATGCAGAGCTGGGTTTGATAGGACAGATCCAGAACACATCAGAGCTGGAGTGATGCATAAGCCATACAATCCAACACCCTCCCCCCCCCATCTAATGGCCACAAGACCCTGTAAGTGCTCAATTAGCCACTGCTTGCACACCTCGAGGGATAGGAAGCTCCCTATTTCCTAGGCAGCCCCTTCCTTCAAGTACTACTTCCTTGGGGCTGACACCTGCCGGTCCTGGTCCTGCCCTCTGCACTCACACAGGTCTTCTAGACCCCTCATCCAGGACAGACCTTCTGTCACTAGGAGATGATGACTGCTTGCTCCAGTCTCAGCCTCCCTTTCCAAAGGGAAGAGCCCTAATTTCTTCAATTGCATGGTTCCAATTCCATCTTCCTTCTAAGACACATCCTCTTGCATTGTATCAATTTTCCATTAATCCTTCACAAAGGTTATTCTTACCCAAATATTTCACCCAAATATTCCAGGTGTGGCCTGACCACCATCTCCCTTTCCTCAGAAAAATTATGGTCTCTTCATAGAAATGCATATATGGGGGAATTGCATGGTATGTGCATATGTAAATTCGACAGTTTTCATAGGCAATTCCTGCCACCATTCCACCAAAGGGTGTGTGTCTCATATGGGTGTGAAATGTGAGACCCTGAGGCTCAGGACCTGTGTTCATCCCACTGAGTGAGGATCTTACAGCTGAGCAGTAAATGTTGGTATTCTTCATGCACCATGGCCCCAATACCAGCCAACTGCTTCAACTGGTACTTAACCAAAGAAAATAATAGAATCCGGGCCAAAGCTGAAGAAACACTGTATGTTTTGATTTGCTAAGAACTTCCATGGGTGTGTTTATTTTCTTAACTTTTTACTTTGACATAATCGTAGACTCTCAGGAAGTTGCAGAAAGAATGCTGAGAGTGCACCCTTCACCGAGCTTCCCCAATGGCATTATCTTATATAGCTGTAGCATAACCTCAAAACCAGAAAATTGACATTGGCACATTGCTAGTAACTAGACTACAGGCCTATTCAGATTTCACCAGTTTTTATACACACTCATTTGCGTGTGTGTATAGCTCTACACAGTATCACTCCATGTGTAGATTCATGTAAAGAACACCACAATCAAGATAGAGAACTGTTCTATCACAACCAATGCACTTGCTATGGGTGGTTTTATCTTGCACACTTTTCAGTTATAAGCTGACATTGGACCCCAACCCCCACCAGCATTTTTGGATGGTTTGATAGGTTTGCAGACCAGACCACCACCCTCCTCCCTTTGCCACCCGCCTTAATCAAGACCCTTGCTGGAGAGATCCTCACTCCCAATATCCCCTGGGCATGTTAGCTAGCCTTCGTGGGGAGCCCCCTCTTCACGCCCTCCTGTGGCTGCAGGGCTTGTGGCAGGCAGGGTCAGAGGTGCCCTCAGTGAGAATCACGCCCTTGGTCCCCCCCCCCCCCCCCCCGCAGGCGCCAACGCTCAGGTGGTTTACTCTCTGGCGGACTCAGCCGAAGGCCACTTTTCCATCGACGCCACCACGGGCGTGATCCGCCTCGAGAAGCCGCTGCGGGTCACGCCACAGGCAGCGCTGGAGCTCACGGTCCGCGCCTCTGACCTGGGCACCCCGGTCCCGCTCTCCACGCTGGGCACCGTCACGGTCTCGGTGGTGGGCCTCGATGACTACCTGCCAGTGTTCCTGAACACCGAGAACAGCGTGCAGGTGCCGGAGGACGCCCAGCTTGGCACGGAGGTGCTGCGGCTGGCCACCCTCACGCGCCCGGGCGCCGAGAACACCGGCTACCGCATCGTCAGCGGGAACGAGCAGGGGCGGTTCCGCCTGGACGCCCGCACAGGTGAGCCAGCCCCACGCCTCCACGGCACGGGCACGGGCACGTTCCCGGGTCCCGCAGTGCATTGGATTCCTCACACATGGGGCGTATCTGCCTCGCGTGGCCCCCTTCCCGAGCAGACCTGTGGCTGTTTCTCCCCTCTCTGCATGCATCTCTGCAGGTACCTGGTCCCTTCTTCCTCCCTGGGGCCAGCTTAGCTGGGACCCTTCCTTATTCCCCCACATCCCCACCCAGGACTCTGTGCCAGGACCCCCAGCAACCCACTCTGCTCCCACAGTTCTTGGCTCCATGGTCTCAAGGGCAGCCCTCCCCCCTTGGCGCAGAGGCACCACGCACTTGCTGGAATCTGGCGCTTAAGCCCAGGACCCGGCTGCCTGCTTCCCTCCTAGAGTCCCCCCATCCCCTCCAAACATCCTGGCACCCCTGCATCTTCCTTTATTCTCACGAAGGGAGAAAGAACTGGGAAACCATCTGTCTTCTTTCCTCCTAGACATAGAAGGGTCTAAGACTCACAGAAACTCATGGGAGGGCCTCAGAGGCTGCCAGGTCAGCCCATGGCTCATGCAGACACAGCGCCCCTGGAATGCTGCTCTCTACCTCCCAAAACAACTGCCTTGCCATTGAGCAGTATTTTAAAAAGTTTTTATTATGGCGATTTAAATGTAGAGCAGTACAACAGCCCCCCATGTTCCCACCGCACAGCTTCAGTAATTATCAATAGAGGCTGGTATGGTTTTCTCTTTACCCTTCAGCCCCAAACCCACCTATTGGTGTGTTGTTTCAAAGCAAATTCCAGACACCATATCATTTCATTTCTAAAGATTTTGGTGTGTATCTCTAAATGATAAGAACTCCTTTTATAAACAAAACTGCAATACCTTATCACACCTACAAGATAACAATTCCGTAATATCATCTAATACCCAGCCAGACAGTTTTTCAGATTAATTCATAAATGTCTTTTTGAAGTTGGTTTGTCAGCATCCTCAAAATGTCCACATATTGAATTTGGTTGATATATAATATCTTAAGTCTCTTTTAATCTCTAACACTTTCTTCTTCCTCTTTATTTCCCCCTGCCATTTACTTAATGAAACATTTGAGTTGTGTCTGATAGAATCTTCCATACTTTGGATTGGCTGGCTGTATCTTTATAATGTCATATAGCATAACCCTCTGGCCCTTGTATTTCCTATGAATGACATTTGGATGGAAAGCCTTGGTCAGGTTGAGTCAACAATGCTTGATCCACAATGCTTCATAATTGATGTTGTGCTATTCACACCATGTTGGGAGGCACATAAGAGCCAGTTGGCTCACTGTTAAGATTGACAGTGGGCTCAGATATCAGCTCTATCCATTACAGATTTATTTTTTTTTTTTTTGAGACAGAGTCTCTCTTTGTTGCCCAGGCTAGAGTGAGTGCCGTGGCATCAGCCTAGCTCACACAGCAACCTCAAACTCCTGGGCTCAAGCAATCCTTCTGCCTCAGCCTCCTGAGTAGCTGGGACTACAGGCATGCGCCACCATGCCCGGCTAATTTTTTCTGTATATATATATTTTTAGTTGTCCAGATCATTTCTTTCTATTTTTTAGTAGAGACGGGGTCTCGCTCTTGCTCAGGCTGGTCTCGAACTCCTGACCTTGAGCGATCCACCCGCCTCGGCCTCCCAGAGTGCTAGGATTACAGGCGTGAGCCACCACGCCAAGCTCATTATAGATTTCTTCATCAGCCTTCCTCTAATGGCTTCAGCAGCCATTGCTAATGATTTCCTAGATATACTATTTCATAAGGGGCTGCAAAATGGTGATTTTATAACCTTATCATTCCTCATTCATTTACCAACTGAATTCTTTTATAAAGAAGAGTTTCTACCATTAACCATTTGGTTATCTAGGAACAGCAGGATAAATCCTTGCTCGTTCTTTTCTTTTCTAGTTTTAAGAATAATAAACCTATGCCTTAACAATTTGTTGAACAACTTTGGGTATTATGAAACTCTTCCTATAATCTGAGGTCTGTCATTGACTAGCTGGATGAGGTTGGGCAAGTCACCTACCTGTTCGAGCATCAAGTTGACTCACCTAGAAAGTGGGAATCGCAATTGTTCCTGCTGCTCGGGATTTTTATAGATCTAAATGGGATAAATTTAGCATCACAGAAATAAATGAGGGAGACACTGCTGTGGGGAATGATAATAAGAAAATGAGAGCAGATGAGGGGGAAGGAGGGGGGACAACAAAGAGGGAGATGAAGCGGGAGGTGACGGCGGAGACTCAGCTCTCCGGTTCCTGTGGAGCTGCCTGTCCTGGGCTGGGCTCAGACCCCTCAGTCCCCTGCCTTGGTGGCTCCAGCTGCCTTATTGCTCCAGTCCCTTCTTGTTTCTTCAGGGATCCTGTACGTCAACAGGAGCCTGGACTTTGAGACAAGCCCCAAGTACTTCCTGTCCATCGAGTGCAGTCGGAAGAGCTCTTCCTCCCTCAGTGACACGACCACAGTCGTGGTCAACATCACCGATGTCAACGAACACCGGCCCAGATTCCTCCAGGATCTGTACAGCGTGAGGGTCTCGGAGAATGCCATCGTGGGCGACGTCATCCTCACGGTAAGGATCCGCAGCTTTGCTCTGTGGGGCGTGGAGCCTGCGGTGGGTTTTTATCTCACACACACGCATCCCTGCCCCCAGGCACAGATGAGTTTATTAAATTAATATGCTGTAGACTTGACTCTGGCTTGTAGTTACTCAGCGAAACCATCTCTCTCGAGAGAATGTCTCAGAACTACATGATGAGATCGCAGGTTGGCATGGGATGGGTGAGCTGTGACAGGAGAGGAAGGAGAGAAGGCAGACCCCAGAGGACTGCCAGACTCCAAAGCCTGAGAAGAGGGTCAGGCTTTGGAAGTCAGAAGTGAGGGTGCTCATTGATAACCTCCACTGGGCATCTTGCAACAGACCTCCAGCTATTTCCTGAGTCTCCGAGGTGGCCTGACGGTGGTGTGGGGGAGGGAACATCAAATAATACCTCTTTGCATTTAAATGTGTGACTTCTCCCTCCTCGAATGGAGTGAAACCCAACTCTGCACCCACGCTCACACTGCCTTCCAGTCTCCTCCCCTTCCGCTCCCCGACGTGCACCTGTGCTCCGCCCACACGGAAGACGCGCCTTTCCCCAGCATCTTCTGCACTTCCACGCCTCTGGCCTCACGCTGTGTCCTCTACCCGGAGTGCCCGCCCCGCCCTTCCCATCCTTCGAGGCTTCGTGAATCCTCTTCTGATCTCCCCTGGCGTGACATGCCACTGTGTTCTCTGTGCTCCCATACGGCTGCTCATACTTGGACCCCAATTAGAATTATCTATGAAATTAGACATTACATTTTCTGTAGACAGAGTTAATTTGGCACATTCCTCGCCTCTTAGCACAGGCCCCAGCAGCCTGTCAGCATGAGTGAATGAATGAATGAATAAATGAACCATGGCATGCTGAAGTCCACACTAGGATGTGAATGAAGATATTCCCTTGACAGGGACTACTGTGGTCCGGGGACTGCCAGCCCAGTGGCAGTCATTAGCGCAGGGACGTATCTGTCCCCTCCTACACTCCCAGGTGCCGAGATTCCTCTCTGGTTCCCTCTTGTCCCTCCATTCACAATCACCCTCCCCCACTGCAGGTGTCGGCAACCGATGAGGATGGACCCCTAAATAGCGCCATTGCCTATAGCCTGGTAGGAGGGAACCAGCTTGGGCACTTCACCATCCACCCCAAGAAGGGGGAGCTACAGGTGGCCAAAGCCCTGGACTGGGAACAGGTGAGTCATGGGGTGGAGGGGGCCCAGCCTGAGTTCATTAGGGCAGAGATATGGTCCCGCTGAAGGTCCAGAGGATGAGTTGTGATCAACACCCCATCGTGACACTTCCTCAGACCTGCCCAGAGTGCCTCCCACTTGTTTTCTCTGTGCGGGCCCCTGTGGACTGTGAAGCCAGAGGCAGGAGAGGGACTAAGTGACCCATAACCCTCCCTAGAGGAGCTCAGATGGCTTCTCACGATGAGCAGGCTCATTAGATCATTACAGTGACAGCTACCATTTATTGAGCCCCTGCTCTGTACCAGACACTCTCCTAAATGCTGTACATGCATTATACCAATCAGTCCTCAAAATACTCCTAGGGAGTCATTTTCCAAGATCTCATAGCTAGTAAATGGTTGAGTAGGAAATCACTCCTATTTCTGTCTGACTCCAGAACCTGAGCCCGAAAGTGCTGTGGGTGGGCAATGGGGGTGGGCATAGAGAAGTATCTTTATCTTCTTTTTCTGAAAACATTAGCGATGAGTCAGGGGGCAGAAGTGAGGGTCCTCATTGATAACCTCCACTGGGCATCTTGCAACAGACCTCCAGCTACTACCTGAGTCTCCGAGCCACAGACAGCGGGCAGCCCCCACTGCACGAGGACACAGACATCACTATCCAGGTGATTGATGTCAATGATAACCCACCGAGATTCTTCCAGCTCAACTACAGCACCACTGTCCAGGTAAGCTCAAGCCTCGAAAGGGACCCTGTGCCTCCCTCCCTCAATTTCTCTCCTACCAGAAGGTGCTCCTCGGTGGTATCAGAACACCCAGACAGTGGCTGTGACCTTGCCACTGATTTCCCTCAAGGGAACACGGGCTGCTGAAGGGACTGTGGAATTTAAAATAATCAGGCACTGTGTTAGGCACTTCTGTATCCATCATCTCACTGGAGGCTCACGACAGCCATGTGGAGTAGGTAGTACTCATTTTATAGATTTAAAATATGGAAGTGCAGAAACACGCCGTAGCTAGAATGTGGCAAACTCGGGATTTAAACGCAGAAAGTTTTCCAGATCCCAAGCTATTTCCACTATATTCCAGTGATTTGCAAATAGGATTTGGAGAGGGCCTTGGGATTCTATAAGGAATTGTCTGGGTTATAAAAGGTGAGGGAGGGGAGGAAGTGAATAAGAGGGCAGAATTCTAGGTCCTATCATGCATCACCCAGAGTTGTTCCACTTTTATCTGTCTTATATATTATGGGTATGAATTAGGATACTTTGGCTCCAAATAACAGATTACCTGACTGAAAGTTTGTTAAATAAGAAGGACTTATTATTTCATATAACAAGAGGTCTGATGGAAAATTCCATTCCAGAATAGGTTATTTTAGTAGGAAAGAGATACTGTGGCTTTGGGTTAACTTCTTTGAAGTTCCCTCATCCTCTCCCTCATGATTGTAAAATGGCTGCTGCAGCTCCAGCATCACATCTTTTGTCTAACCATCTTCAAAGGCAAATAGAAGGGGACTTCTTTCAAAGGACCCATTTTTATCACAGAAGATGACTTTTCAGAAACCCTACTTGGTAGACTTCTCCAATGGTCAGAATTGGATTACTAGCTCACTCCTAAACCAAACACTGACATGGGGAATCAGATTATTATAACTGACTAAGACAAATCATAGTCCATCTCCTCTTTGGAGGGGCACATCTTTCCTGAGGATATTGCCACACCATGCCTGAACAAAAGTAAGATTTTATAAGAAAGGAAGTAAGAATGTTTATTGGATAGGCAACCATCAGTTTCTGTCCATTAGATTTGGTTTGTAGATAATGTTGGGCTACTAAAAAGATGGCTAACTACCATTGTGTTATATAATAGCATATTCAATCCCCATGTTGTAAAACAAAGGCTGAATGATACTCAGGGGATCAATTTTTCTTAAGTGAATTCCTTATCATCTTTGAATTTGCTCATCATATGTGTATTGCCTTGGTCCTGTAAACAAGAAACCATTTATAGGTGTTCACTTGGCCCTGCAAATCACATGCATCCCAGGTACCAATTTATAGACATGATTCAACAGCTGTGTGACTTTGGGCAGTCACCTCTCTGTAGAATAAAGGGCTTGACCTTCGTCTCTAAGGACCCTTCCAGCCCTGGTGGGCTTTGTTTCTAAGACCTAACCTCCCTTCCCTCAGGGAGCTCCTGGTCTAGACTGAAAAGTCAACAACTACCTCAAAATCAGGTAGGATGAGTGAGTGTCAGCTAGAGGTCCAGGCATGGCCTGGGAGTGGTCAGAGTGCTGAGGACTCATCCCAGATGGGCAGATCCAGAAAGATACAAAAGCGAGGATTGGGACTCATTTCGCTCTTTGGTCTTCTACACTTTTGGTCTCAGGAGTACTCCCCCATAGGCAGCAAAGTCCTGCAGCTGATCCTGAGTGACCCGGACTCCCCAGAGAACGGGCCCCCCTACTCGTTCCGAATCACCAAGGGGAACAATGGCTCTGCCTTCCGAGTGACCCCGGATGGATGGCTGGTGACTGCCGAGGGCCTGAGCAGGAGGGTGCAGGAATGGTATCAGCTTCAGATCGAGGTGAGAGCTGCGCTGGGCCTCCGGTGGGGAAGTGGGGACAGTAAATATGCTGGCAACGGCACTACCAATGCTTCTGTCATCTGCCCCAGTTTACAGATGAGAAAACTGAGGCACACAGAGGTTAAGGGAGTGGCTTCAAGTAATACCGTTAATAAGTGGCAGAGGTGGGTTGCTTCAAACCCAAGCACTCTGCCCCCCAACCCCAAACTCCTAATCCCCACACCATGCCTCACATCCTCACTCTGGCTCTGACTCCTAGAGTTTGGCCAGAACAACTCTCTGAACCTCGGGTGCTAACAAGACCTGCCTCACAGAATTGGTGTGGGGCCTGAGTGGGCGATTGTGCGCCCACGTGCAGGGGATTATGGTGGTATTGTTATGGGGTGTGCGGGAATTGCCCAAGAACTGTGGCCAAGTTGGTGATCAGACATTTCTCCCTCACTTCAATCCCCCCAAATCACTTTCCTAAGTCTCAAGTCCAGTGGCCCCTACTGTTCTGTGAACTTGTAGGGTGGGAGTGATGTATTTATTCATTCAGTCATTCAGTCTCTGAACAAGTATTTATTGAGCACCTACTATATGCCAGGCCCTATACTAACTGCTAGGAATATAGCAGAGGATAGGAAGGGAACCAATGTTTCCTCTCCCCAGGAGACTTCCATTCTAATTATGGATATACACAATAAACAGATGAAGAAAGAAATAACATCCGTACAAACCGTGATACGGAAATAAAGTGATGAGAGACTCGTGAGGCACAGGGAACACACATATTCAGAGAGAGGCTGCCCCCATGAGGTGACACCAGAGTGGAGATCTGAGCTGCCAAGCATGGGACAAGCGGGCAGCAGAGTGTTCCAGGCAGGAAGAACAAGAGGAGCCAGGTCCTGCATTGGGAAAGCACTTGAACTGGTCCGAGATGTGACCGAGGCAGTCAGAGCATCCTGAGCAATGGTGGGAGTCAAGCTGAAGAGAGGGGCCGGGCAGACCACGGTGGCCTCGTGGCTTGGGTCGCTGTGTTATCTGAGGTCCAAACTGTGATCTTTTGAGAGCGAGAGAGGCAGTGTCTTAGTCCATTCAGGCGGCTACAGTAGAATACCATAGACCGGGTGGCTCAAAGAATAGAGATTTATTCCTCACAGTCTGGAGGACAGAAGTTTGAGATCAGGGTGCCGGCATAACTGGGTTAGGGCAAGGGCCCTCTTCTGCACCGCAGACTGCTGACTCCTTGCTGTGTGCTCACGTGGCAGGAAGGGAGCGAGCTGGCAATCCGGCCTCTTGTCATAAGGGCACTAATTCTATTCACGAGGGCTCCACCCTCGTGATCTAATCACACCCCAAAGGCCCCACCTCTGAACACCATCACGTTGTGGATTAGATTTCAACATATGAATCTCAAGGGGACACGAACATTCAGTCCATAGCACTTAAATATAATTAATTGGTGATAATTGATCCACAACAGGTAAAAATCAAGACTGTCCCATGTTCTTGGTGCTGGGGATAAAAAAAAAAGAACTGTCCTTGGCAAACCGGGACAAACAGTCATGTAATTGTAAGCCTCGGTAATTCTTCTGGATTCTACGCTAAGGGCAGTGGAAAGTGGTTGAGGGCTGCAAACAGGAAAGTGACCCTTCCCATCTGTCAGGAGGCTCCTTTCTGAAGCTCTGTATAGAGAGTGGGTGAGGAAGACCAGCGAGAAGTCATGCAAGCTGGAGACAGTGGTGCTAAGACCTCAACGTAATGGATGCCAAGATGCCAAGAAGGAGACAGATTAGGGACAGATTTTGCATGTAAACAGACAGGAGCTGGAGATGGGTTGGATGTGGGGATAGAAAGAAAAGAGAAGGATCAGGGATGACTCCCAAATCTCTGGCTGAGTGAAGACTGGGCAATGGTGCCATTTATGAGACCACAAAGACTTAGGGCGGGAAGTGGGGCAGGTTTATGGGGTAAAACGAATTTTGCACATTACCTCCGAGTTTTCCGTGAGACATCCCAGTGGACGTGTCCAATGGGTTGTTGGGTAATTGTGGGTTGGCAGCTAAGACGAAAGGCGTGGGCTAATGAAGATGGTCCTCAAAGCCAAGAGCATGAATGCAAGTGCTGGAGGAGAGAGAACAGTCTCCTGACTTCTGTATTCTCAGACCCGGGCGGGGCCGCCCAGACGGGTGCTTAGTCGCTGCTGGCATCATCACTCTCCCGCATTTGTCTGTAGTTCCACTGCCGTTCACTGGGAGGCACCATAGGCCAGCAAAGAAAAACAGGCTACGGACAGGGGCGTTCAGATTCTGCTCGGGCCTTACCTGCTGTATGACCCTGGGCAAGTTGCTTGACCTCCTTGAGCTTCGGTTATATCTTTTGTAAAATGGGAGACTTGAGGGTGCTTGTCTCATAAGGAAGGTAACTTGTGATAATGCATTTAAAGTATGTAAAAGTGACTGGCTCATGGTTTGTACCCAGTTCATGTGAGCTATACATTATAGCAATAGTATTAACTGTTATTGCAGTTAATGTTAGCTATACATTCTAATTAGTGGTAGTATTAATTATTGCTGTTGCTATGGATATCTCTTCAGTGTTATGCAAAGTGTTGGAATGCAGGTGAACAAGACACTACTACAAGGAAACCCACAGGAGACCCTTGTTGACAGCTGAGGAGGTGATAATGTCACTGAGGAGAGCTTTGTCTTTCCTGAGTCAGATGGAAACTTGCAGGGAAGGGTGGTCAAACATGAAAGGAAAATGCATTTTTCACTTACATCCTTTTCCCTACTTAAATGAGGCCACGTCCCCCTTACTTCAAACCCTCCCTGGCTTTGCCCGGCTCTGACATAAAGTCCCACCTGTGCTCCCAGCGGGTCAGTGAGGCCAGCCCTGCTTCCCTGCCCCCTCGCTCCAGCACCGGTGGCCCCTTCTGTGTCGCTGGGCACTCCACCCTCTTTCCCAGCCCGGGACCTTACGTGCGCTCTTCCCTCTGTCTGTCACCTCTTCTCCTCACCTCTTCTTGTCCCTCAGGACTCAGCTCAAATGTCACTCCCGCGAGACTCCCTCCATTCCACCTGACGGAAATGAGGTTTCTGTTTATTTCCTTCATTGCACTTTACCCAGGTCTGACATTCTCTTGCTTATTTGGTAACATATTTATGGTCTCTTTTCTCCTGGTCACAGCAGAGGGCCTGACCCATAGGAGGCACTCAGTAAATGTTTGTTGACTGGCCAGAAGAGCAAATCCCCATTCCCACTCCAATCGCCCAGTCAAGGGGAATCCAAGGAGAAAGTCCCCAGGCCGAGCAGGTGCTGTAAAAGGCTGTGCATTGGCATCGCTAGGAGACATCTGAGGACTCACCTGGGGAAGGAGGCCCGGGGCTGTGGCTGGAGAGATTTAGGAAGAGGCTCAGAGAAATGTCAGATGAGGAAACTGAGGTGTTTAATGTACCGCATGGGATGTAACTCCCTCCTGCGTTCCCTACGAAACCTTCAGAAGATCTAAATTTATAGACCAGTGCTTTTGGAGTTAGATTTTTTCTCCAAATGCAACAGTGCACTGAGCCTGCCCTCGAGGTGGGCATGGGGCAAAGAGACATGGTTCTGTTGGGTGACAGCAGCGTTTGTTTTGCCTACAGGCGTCAGACAGCGGCGTCCCTCCCCTCTCGTCTTCCACATCTGTCCTAGTCCACATCACAGAGCAGAGCCACTACCCACCCTCCGCCCTCCCGCTGGAGATCTTCATCACCGTCGGGGAGGAGGAGTTCCAGGGCGGCATGGTGGGTAAGATCCATGCCACAGACCGAGACCCTCAGGACACGCTGAGCTACAGCCTGGCAGGAGAGGAGGCCCTGGGCAGGCGCTTCTCAGTGGGAGCCTCCGATGGCAAGATTATTGCCGCCCAGGGACTGCCTCACGGCCACTACTCGTTCAATGTCACAGTCAGCGATGGGACCTTCAGCACCACAGCTGGGGTCCACGTCCACGTGTGGCACCTGGAGCGGGAGGCTCTGCAGCAGGCCATGTGGATAGGCTTCCAGCAGCTCACCCCCGAGGAGCTGGTGAGCGACCACTGGCGGAACCTGCAGAGGTTCCTCAGCAACAAGCTGGACATCAGACGGGCCAACATCCACTTGGCCAGCCTTCAGCCTGCAGAGGCCGTGGCTGGTGTGGACGTGCTCCTGGTCTTTGAGAGGCATTCCGGAACCTTCTACACGCTCCAAGAGCTGGCATCCATCATCACTCGCTCAGCTAAGGAGATGGAGCATGCAGTGGGGGTTCAGATGCGCTCAGCCATGCCCGTGGTGCCCTGCCCTGGGCCAAGCTGCCAGGGTCAAATCTGCCAAGACACAGTGCTCCTGGACCCCAAAGTTGGGCCCACGTACAGCACCGCCAGGCTGAGCATCCTCACCCCGCGGCACCAGCTGCAGAGGAACTGCTCCTGCAATGGTGAGAAGTGGATCTTCCCTAGGGACAGCCTGCGCTGTTGGGCTCAGCCCGCCTGACTGTAAGCATGGAGTCCCTGAGGTCAAAGGCAGGCATGCTGGGCGACAGCTCCTTTCTAGCTGTGCGACCCTGGAAAAGTCCCCCTGTACACACAGAGCCTAGATCATGTATAAAATGTGAGCAATGACCCTGTTTGCCACCCAAGGATTGAACGAGACAAAGTCAGTCCAAGGGCTCCGTGAAGACTACTTTATGTGCTGGTGACACTTCTGGTTGCTTTTGCAGGTACTGCTGCCAGGCTCAGTGGTCAGAGCTATGTGCGGTACAGGCCCCCAGAAGTTCGCAACTGGCACATCCGTTTCTACCTGAAAACACTCCAGCCACAGGCCATTCTCCTGTTCACCAATGAGACAGCGTCGATTTCCCTGAAGGTAGGACACTGCCAGCCTGGGAGATTTTATGTGGGTGTCCCAGGCTGGGGAGGTGAGGGGCAGGTGTGAGGATGGCCAAGAAGCCCATTTCTGGCAAAGAAATCCCTGCTTGATTTTCAGGGCTGCTAGGTGTGACTATTGGACCAGGACACAGGACTATCCAGTCCTGGATGGCCACAGCCACCCCACTTCCCCAGCCTGTCCAAGGACAACTACAGGTGGGGCTGCTTGCTCTGTAGGGCGAGAGAGAAAGAGAGACGGGTGCCAGCCCTGGTGCTGTTATCATTTTTGCTGAGTGATAGGCCAGTGTTTCCCAAGGGACTGGGGGGCTGGCTACTACTGGGGGTGCTCAAGATGACAAACCCAGTATGAAGTCACATGGAATCACATGGAAGAAAAATTAATTTCCTTTCTGATGGTCTTCCAGTCCTCTGATTGTGTCACATAGGATGTCTCTGTCTCCTGCCTGATTTTTTTTTAATTTTTATTTTTTTTAATTTCAGAATATTACAGGGGTACAGATGTTTAGGTTATATATTGCCTTTGCCCCACCCGAGTCAGAACTTGAAGTGTGTCCACCCAGCCAGACAGTGCACACCGCACCCATTAGGT
Source organism: Propithecus coquereli (assembly GCF_000956105.1). Classification (NCBI taxonomy): domain Eukaryota; kingdom Metazoa; phylum Chordata; class Mammalia; order Primates; family Indriidae; genus Propithecus; species Propithecus coquereli. The sequence goes on from NW_012151729.1 coordinate 1,749,895, forward strand.
GTGAATATACCCATCCTCTCCTCCCTCCTCCCACCTGTCTGACCCCTGATGAATGTTACTACCATATGCGCACATAAATGTTGATCAATTAGTACCCATTTGCTGGTGAGTACATGTGGTGCTTGTTTTTCCATTCTTGTGATACTTCACTTAGTAGAATGGGCTCCAGCTCTATCCAGGATAATATAAGAGGTGCTAGATCACCCTTGTTTTTTGTGGCTGATTTAACTAACACCTTTATCACATGTGCCAATTTCCCATTTTAACAGAGAGAAAGCTGACTTTGGCCACTAGATTTCAATTCATTCAGCACAGAATCACTGAGCATCTCCTACGTGACAGGCACTGTTCTGGATGCTTGGTCTCATCAGTGAATAAGACAGAATCCCCTCTTAGAGCTCTCATTCTATAGGGGAGAGACTGACAATAAACATATATGTAATACATCAGAAAATTATGGGGTTTGTTTGAGTTTGGTAAGTCCTATGGGCAAAAAGGAACAAAAACGGTTAAAGGGAATGAGGGGTATGGGGGGTTGTGATTTTAAATAAGGCATTCAGGGAAGGTTTCGTTGAGGTGATAATTAAGCAAGAATTTGAAGAGGGTGCAGGAGTTAGCTATGTGGACATCTGAGGGGAACAGCATTCTAGGTAGAGGGAATAGCAATGCAAAAGCCTTCTGGCAAGAGAATACTTAGCATGTTTAAGCAACAGTCCGGAGTTCTGTGTGGCTTCAGTGCATGAACAAGGGGAACACTAGTAGCAGGAGCTGAAGTCGAGATGTAATGGGATGGGGCATATCTGTAAAGGTCTTACAGGACATTATAAGGACTTTGGCTTTTATTCTAAGCAAAATGGAAACATCAGAAGGGTTTGAGCAAATAATTGCAATGATCTGACATATTTTAAAAGAGTCGTCATGGCTACTGTGTTGAGAATCAACTTTAGAGGAACAAGAATAGAAGCAGAGAGACTCAGTCAGGAGGCTACTCTAATACCTTGTGTGAGATGGGATGGCAGTGTAGACCAGGATGATGACAGTGGAACTGGAAAGGTGTCAGACTGTGGACAGATTTTGAAGGTAAAGCCAACAGGGTTTCCCAGTGCATTGAGTGAGAAGAATGAGAGGAGTGAGATTTTGGCCTGAGCAACTAGAAGGATGAAGTTGCCACCAGCAGACCTGGGGAAGGATACGGGTGGGTATGAGGTTTAGGGAAGGGAGATCAGGAGTGCAGTTTTGGAAGTATAAGTCTGAGGTGCCTATGAGACCTCCAAATAGAGCTGGATCTCTTAATGTTGGAGGGTCTCAAGGATTAATCCTCGGTCTACTTCCTTTTTGATTTACTCATTTCCTTTTAAAGTAAATAAAGGTATAGGTAGTATTCAACCAGGACAAAAATCAGAAAGGTGGCTTACAAATAAATGGCCAACTTCTAGGAAACACTGGGTCATACCTCCAAATTTTACCAGAGAAAACTGTACCCAGCCTAAAGTGACCAGGAAAGTATTTGGCCATGAGCAGTCCCGTTTCTTGGGAACAAAGTGAACTAAAATGTTTTAACCCAGAGGGTCTCAGACTTTTTGATTTCAGGACTTTATACCCTCTTAAAAATGATTGAAGATCCCAGGGAAGTTTTATTTCTGTGGGTTAGATATATTGACATTTTCAGAATTAGAAATTAAAACTGAGACTGTAAAACATTTATTAATTTATTTAAAAATAATGAGAAACCTATTGTGTTTTCCCATAAATACTATATTTTTATGAAAAATAATTACATTTTCCAAAATAAAAAAGAAGAGTGGCATTGTTTTGCATTTTGGTGAGCCGCTCTTACGTCTGGCTTAATAGAGTATAGCTGGCTTCTCACATCGACTTCTGCATTCATCTGTTACGACAGCATGTGTCTGTAAGACTCCACTGTGTATTTGAGAGAAAACAAGGGTAAAAAAGGCAAACAAAGTCTTAGGATTATAATCAAATAGTTTTTCCTTGTGGATCCCCTGAAAAAGTCTTGGAGACCCACTTTGAGAACTGCTGAACTGTTGAGTGAGAAAGTGGGAATGAGAGGGAAGTTTTTTGAATCCCCGAAGGCCAATATTTATAAGGCCTGCGAAGAAGAACCTAAAACACGGAGTCTTGATCAGCAAGGCATCTCTGAGCCTCAGTTTCCTCATGTGGGAAATGGAGATGTCACCCACACCCAGACCATCCCATGGAATGTGGTGAGGCCAAATGACCACGGGCAGGAGAGGACTTTGAGGGCTTTTATGCTGTACAAATGCAATGTCTAAAATAGCCTTGAAAATCACCGAACACTATCCCTCTTACCCATGAAAACGCAAACATTCTTTGAACTGGCAGCCTGTTAGCAGGTTTACAGGGACTTGCTGGCTTTGCTGATGGCTATTTGGGGTTTCTTTACAGCTGGCCAAAGGGGTGCCCCAGCTGGAATATCACTGTTCAGGAGGTTACTATGGAAACCTCTCCTCCCGGCGCCACGTGAATGACCAAGAGTGGCACTCCATCCTGGTGGAGCAGATGGACACCTCCATTCGCCTGTTGGTTGACAGCGTGGGCGACGCCTTCCTTGTGGTCCCAGAGAACTGCTGGAGTCCGAGGCCTGAAAGACACGTCTTGCTGGGCGGGCTCATCCTCTCGCCTTCTTCCTCAAATGTCTCCCAGGGCTTCGAAGGCTGCCTGGATGCTGTATTGGTCAACGGAGAGGCACTGGAGCTGCTGTCCCAGGGCAAGACAATGGCAGGCCTGCTGGAGACACAGGCCCTGACCCAGTGCTGCCTCCACAGTGACGACTGTGTCCAGAACCCATGTCTCAATGGGGGGAAGTGCTCGCAGGCCCCCGGAGCAGGTAAGGGCCGGGGCAAGGGCTGGCCCCCAGGTCTACCCCAGAAGGCTCTTCGGAGGACCCTGACATGTTGACCTGACAATCATATGTCACCAGAGAGCTTACAAGCAAGTTCCTTCACCGCAGTCCCATGAGGAAGGGAAGGAGGAAGAGAGCTCCATTTTATAGCTCAGGAACCTGCTGGGCGGGAAGGGATACCCAGAGAGGGAAAGGAACTTGTCCCAGGCCACGTGGCTCTTAAGTGGCAGGGGCGTGTTAGGGCGCAGAACTCCTGCCTCCCGATTCCATATTTCCCTCTCTTCCCCTTACTATCCTGTGAGTAGCAGGTTGGGATCTGCTAGGTCTACAGTAAGGGAAGCCAGGAGTCTTCCTTCTCCCTTAACAAAAACTTCCTTTCTAATTTTTTTGGGATACGGGTGGACACAAGTGGGGACGTTGGGTACAGAGGATTGAGTTAATTGCACACCTTAGTGTCATCACTAGTCCATGCAAAGTCTCTTTTTCATTCCCCTTTAACCTGTACTCCACTCCTTTCCCCTCCCCCAACTCTCAAGGCAAACATTTAAAGTTTTTGAATGAGTTCTTGCAAGATGCATATTACTGTGTTCACATGCTTCAATTTTTAATTTATGTAAGCGGTATAAAATTGTTTACACTTTCACTCAGCAACATATTTTTGAGGTCTGTCCCTGCTGCCATAAGCAATTCTTATTCATTGCTTTTAATCGTGGCTCTGTACTCCGTGGTGTGCATGCGCTCACAGTTTTCTTCTTCACCCTTGCAGTGATACACATCCTGGCGGCTTCAAATGCTCATCTCCATCAATGGTGCTGCAGCGAACATCCTCCTATGTGTCTCCTTATGATCCTGTGTGACAGTTTCCTTCACACACACGCATACCCCGCACCCAGGGGTGGAATTCACATATTCACAGTATGCAAATAGTTATTTTTACTAAATAGAGCTAAATTGCTCTCAGCATGGCCGCAGCAGTCTATATTTCATCCGCAGAGCGTGAGGTTCCCATGTACCCAAGTGCCTGTCAATACTTGGCCTCATCCTATTTTCTGATTTTTGATGGCTAATCATGCTATCGTTTCTACCCGTAAAATATCCAAGGAGTCCATCACTTCTCTGCATCCCCACTGCTGTCCCTCTGAGCCAAGCTCCCATCACCTCTCAGCTTTTCTCTAGCACCAGCCACCTCCCTGTTCTCCAGCTTCTCCCCCCACTTCCTCCTTGCAGCAGGAGCCAGTGTGATCCTTATCCAACGCAGAACTGTGCATGCCACTCCCCTGCGGAGAACCACTCCGGGGTGCCGCACCCCCAGCTGTCAGGATGCAATAGAGTCCAAATCCCTGCACGTGGCTCCCCCACACTCCCTATGTTCCTCGCCAGCCTGGCCCACCCTGTGGTTTTAGCTCCTGGAGCACGACACACCCTCTCTCAAGCCTCTGCACACTCTCCTCCTCGGCCTGAAACACCTTCCTCTCCACCCCTCTGCCTTCCTGCCTGCCTCATTTCTACTCACCCTTCAGATTTCAATTGAAGTATCTCCCTGGTCCTGAGACTCAGCCAGCCTCCCACTCCCGACGTTTCCCTTCAATGAAACCAATTTTATCGTAATGACTGAGATGCTAATATAGTATAATATTAATAGATAACTGTGTAGGTTTGAACCCCAGTTTTGCCATTGACTAGCTGTGCAACCTTGAGCAAATGTCATCGGTTCTCTGTGCCTCCTTCTCTCATCTGCCATCTCCCTGTGCCCGTCCCTGATGAGGATGGTAACAGTAACCAATGTCAGGGTCGCCATGAGGATCAAATGAACCAATATATGAAGATTCTTAGAACAGTGACTAGCACTAATCAAGTGTTTATTAGTATTATTCTGTTCATTCCTAATCTTTAAGTGACTGTTTTCTCTGCTGGAGTGTAAGTCGTTTGAGGGCAAGAACCGAGTGCTCTTGCTCGGTGGGGCACCAGTGCCCGGCGCAGTGCTGGGCACAGAGGAGGCCCTCAGCAAGTCAATGGTGACCGAGTGGCTGCGTGAACACATGGGTCTGCACATGCGCCAGGGCCTCCCCTAATTGCTAGGCCGGTGCGTTCCTCACCTTCCTCCTCTTTCTCCCAGGCTACACCTGCAGGTGTCCCCCCCAGTTCTCTGGGAAGCACTGTGAACGAGGAAGGGAGAACTGCACTTCTGCACCCTGCCTGGAAGGTGGAACTTGCATCTCCTCCCCTGAAGGAGCTTCCTGTAACTGCCCCCACCCTTACACGGGCGACAGGTGAGTCCAGCAGAGGCCGCCCGCCACTGGCTCCTCACCCTGGGTGTGGCACCATTCGGGAATGACCTGTGCACTCTGACCTCTAGAAAGGCTAGTGGGAGGCTAGGAGCTGAGTGCTCCAGAGACCTGACCTTTAGGCCTCTTGCACATGTTAAGTCTTTTCCCTCCAACCACCTGCATCAGAACGCTTTGGGAGGAGGGAGATTTCTCAAGCCCTATTCTGAACCTACTGAATTAGACTCAGGAGTGGAGGCTTACGAATCTGCACTTTGAACCAGCTCCTCAGGTAGTTCTGATCTTTGCTGCAGTGTGAAAAGGGCTGAAGTTCTTGTTCTCTTACTCTGGTCTTCCCAGAAAGTGGCCTGGGGAAAGTGATTCCACGTGGTACAGGCACTGCTGTGTCTGGAGCCCCACCGCAAGCTGTGTGTGCCTTGTGCCGTGCAGGGCTGTAGCAGCTGCAAGGGAAAGAGAGTCATTCCTAGAATCCTAGAGGTAAAGAGACTTTGGCAATTATCTGGTTTTATGGCTCCCAAACTTGGACACCTTTAAAAAATCATGAGGGAGACTTGTAAAAAATATAGATTCCTGGACCCAACCTAGACCAATTGAATCACAATCTCCAAGAATGGGCCTGGATTCTATTTTTAATACAAGCTCCTAAGGGATCCCCTTGCTGTCAGCCTGGCTATAAGAGCCAATGTTGGGGCTACCCACTCATTGTACAGATGGGGAAACTGAGGCCCAGACAGGGAAAGGGCTTGCCCAAGATTACCTGGTGTGTTGATGATCCAAGTCCTTTTTCTCAGCAACTGGCATTTCCTGCCCTACTTTGCAGTAGGGAATGCTATCTATCCATCCATTCTATTGGGGATGAAATTTCCGGCACTGGGAGATGCTTTGGAATTAAGTGGGATGGAGGAAGCTTTCCCAATATCCCTCAAAAGTACATAAAACTGGCCATAGAAGTGTCCTGGGAGCCTTACACCATGGAAGACCAGGCTGGAGGTGCCCTGGGAGGCCATATAGTTTAAAGTGCTTTCCCTGAGGAAGTTCAAGGTGCAGGACCATGCTGGGCTCCTGTGACCTCCTAGTGAAGAGCAGCAGGTAACCTTGGTGCCTGGTTACCGTTGCTGGGCAACTGCTGACTTGTGTCTGGGACCCTGACATTATTGCCATGTCTCTACTGCAGCAGTACGGGTGGGAATCTGACCTCATTGGTGGAGACTATGTCTAATGCCTAGATCCCATTGGTGGAAAATAATAGTCATGCCCTGAACCCAGATCCTCACGGTCACAAATGAGGGCCATACTTTACTGGCAGAAGATGGAAAGTGCTGATGTTGATAAGTTTCATAATCTTTGTGTGTGTGGTTGAAGAATGGGAGAGGGAAGCCTTGAGGGCAGAGGTCTCTAGCCCACAGATGTTTGTAAGAGGGGACATGGAAAGGGCAGTATAATGCCTCGGCCCCTGCCTGCTGCTCTGTCTCTGCAGGTGTGAAATGGAGGCACGGGGATGCTCAGAAGGGCACTGCCTGGTCACTCCCGAGATCACAAAGGGGGACTGGGGGCAGCAGGAGTTACTGATCATCGTGGTAGCCATAGCACTCATCGTCGTGAGCACCGCTGGGCTTCTCTTCTACTGCCGCCGCTGCAAGTCTCACAAGCCTGTGGCCATGGAGGACCCGGACCTCTTGGCCAGGAGCATTGGTGTTGACACCCAGCCCATGCCTGCCATCGAGCTCAACCCGTTGAGCACTGGCTCCTGCAACAACTTGAACCAACCGGAGCCCAACAAGACCTCCCTTCAGAATGAGCTCGTCACGTTTGGACCCAACTCTAAGCAACGGCCGGTGGTCTGCAGCGTGCCTCCCAGACTCCCCCCTGCCGTGGCGCCTTCGCACTCCAGCAATGAGTCCATCATCAAGAGAACCTGGTCAGGCGAGGAGATGGGTCAGTACAGCTGGAGGCCCTTAGCCTCTGGGATTGATGGGAGGGGGTGTCTCTTGACTCAGAGTCTGTGGCTCATTCTGTTGCACTATGATCCACTCGTCTAAATTCCATGTCCCTCCGTGAGATTGATGTGCATGGAAGGAACTTGTAGATCCTGGATAGGGTTGGGCAGAATCTCTGGAATGGAAAGGGGACTTCTGTACATCTGTGCTTTTGTGGGAAGGGAAAGAGAAGCAGTGGTCCAGGCTTCTGGCTGCCAAATCTGGAGATGCAGCAGCCTCGGGCCAGACCTGGCAGGCCTAGTGGAGGGAACTTCACCCTCCTCTCATCTCTGCTCAAAAGGAGGTGAATTTGTAAAGCATTTCAACTATTCATGGATAGGGGTCCATAAAGATGAAGTGACTTGTTTGAACTCACTCAACTATTCAGTAGCAGACACAGGGCTAGGACCAAGGACTCTGTCTGGTCTTCTGATTTCCAAGCCACATCTCATTTCATGGCTCTGTGAGATAGCACTCTCACACCTCCGAGTCCAAACTGTGTCTCCTTCAGTTAAAGAGAAGAACCCCCAACCCGTAGGACTTGGGCTGGGGTTGCCATACCCAGCATGGGGTGGGCTGCATGGAGCCACCCACAGTCTTCCCTGTTCACTGACCCCCAGCTCAATGGCAGAGATGTGCAGGATGGGTGGCCTTTGGGTTAACCTCTAGCCTTGAACTTGCGCCTACTGGATTCTATGTATCAACCTAAACTGCCACAGACAACATACAGAGATGGGCCACATACCCACCCACGCCTGGGGCCATCTCTGCCACATGCCAAGTTACATGTAGCAGCTATAGGGCCAGCGGGAACCTTCAGGGAAACTCAGCACTCACCCTGTCTTGCTGTTCCCTTTCAGCGTACCCAGGCAGAGCCATGGTCTGGCCCCCTACCTACTCCAGGAAGGACGGCTGGGCATACCCCCACTCTGCAGTGACCCAGGGCCCTCTGCCACCCTCGCCTCACCGCCACTCGACCCCAGCGGCGATGCCAGAGCCTGCTGGCCTCTATGGGGGCTTCCCCTTCCCCCTGGAGGTGGAGAACAAGCGAGCACCTCTCCCACCCCGTTACAGCAACCAGAACCTGGAAGACCTGATGCCTTCACGGCCCCCCAGCCCCCGGGAGCGCCTGCTGGCCCCCTGTCTCAACGAGTACACAGCCGTCAGCTACTACCACTCACAGTTCCGGCAGGGCGGGGCCGGGCCCTGCCTGGCAGAGGGGGGCTACAAGGGGGTGAGCATGCGGCTCAGCCGGGCTGGGCCCTCTTACGCTGACTGCGAGGCAGAGGGGGCGCCCCTAGGAGGCCGGGGCCAGCCCCGGGCACCCCCCAACTATGAGGGCTCTGACATGGTGGAGAGTGACTATGGGAGCTGTGAGGAGGTCATGTTCTAGCTCCCCGTTCTCAGAGCAGGGCAGGTGGGAGGCCAAGGACTTGGCACCTTCTTCCTGTCTTGTCGGCAGTGAGCTGAGTGTGGCTGGGAGAGTGGGAGGGAAGCCCCCACCCCCAGTCCAGGCTGCCATCCCATGAAATGCGCTCTTCAGGTCCCCCAGCTAGTCCCTGAGGGTAGAGGGAAGCTGAGGGTGGAGCTCCAGAAACAGTATGGGGGGGCCCCAGGAGAGGGGGATGCATAGAGCAGTTACCTGGAAAGCCAGGAGCACCCGACTCCCGGGGCGGGCGAGAGACAGGCCGTCTCCGGTCTGGCAGGCAGGGCCTGAACAGCTGTGCTCGTTCGTACACCTGCCCACAGCGCCATCGTGGAGGCAGGCGGTTCGTGCCTGACAGGCAACCACTGCACCTGCCGCAGAGACGCGCTAGAGAGGGCCACTCCGTGTCCTCCGGGAGCTGAGAAGTAGGCAGCGGGTGAGCAGGCACAAAAGCCACCTGTGTGCTCTGCCTCTTTGGTACATCTGTTTGTCAAGTGTCAGACAATGCACTAGGCACCGGGGATAAGGGCGACACCGGCTCTGGGAGTATCACCTGGGCCTCGTCTCCCAGAGGTCCTGCTCCTCCAGCCCAGATTCAGAGCAACTCACGCGCCTCTGGAAGTCACACGACTTTCCACCAGCCGGGGCCCGCCAGGATTCTGCATAGCCCCGAACCTTCTTTGTTAAAGAATTCAGACCTCACGGAACTCTGGGTTCTTCACCCCCAGGTTCCCAGGCACTTTTGGCCAAAGGCAGGAAGGAAATAATTCTTCATTTTGAAAATTCTTAGGCACTTTTCGACCTTGCTGTCTGGAGGAGTTTCCGCAAATGGACTTTTCTTTTCTGGACACAAGGAACTCAGAGCTTCCACTCGGGGCAGGGTGGAGGCAGGCAGAGGGACAGCGGAGTGTCCAGGCTGGACGCCCTGCCCTCTCCTGCCCCTACGGCTCAGACGCCTGCCAGTCAAGTGTTACCTGCAGTGACTCAGCCCTATGCATGGAGGGTCAATGTGGGCACGTGTCTACACATGTGGGTGCCCATGGACAGTACGTGTGTACACATGTGTAGAGTGTATGTAGCGAGGAGTGGTGGAGACCAGGAGCCACTGTGGCTTCTGGTGGCCTCACACTTCCTCCCCCGGGTCCACTGCCTTTTCACGTGTGCTGTTTCTGGAGACAAAAGTCAAAGGGAAGAGCAATGGAGACTCGCCCACAGGGCTGCTGCACAGCGCCAGGGAGCTGTGTGGGCGAGAGCCCGTTTGTGTGAGTGGCTTGCGGCTGTGCGCGTGACTGTGAGCGCAAGTGACAGGACGCATGGTTTCATTGGTCATGTGAGTTGGGATTTTTTTTTTTAACAATAAAGTATCTTTTTTACTGTTATTTTCTGTGTCACTTAGCCTGTTTGAGGTTGCGTCAGGGGAACCACATGAGGGTCCACAGGCCCTTCTAAGCCAAGATTCATGGAATTTGGGAGCTGGAAGGGTTCCTAGAGGTCATCAAGCACAGTGACTCCCAGCCTGGCAAAGCTACAAAACTAGATTCCTGAGCCCTACCCGCCACAGATCAGAACCTCTGGGGCTGGGGCACAGGAAACTATTGGGAAAAAGGCCTCCAACTCTGTCTGCAGTGGTTCGAGCCCCTCGGTTTAAAGATGGGGAAACTAAGGCTCTGAGTGATGAGTCCACTGACCAGCAGATTAGCCAGAGGCCCAGGACGAGACTTGGGGACGCCTGCCCCCAGCCAGCACTCTGCACCGCATGGCACTAGTTGGAGCGAGGAGTTTACCATCACAGGTTTTCGGAAGCCAGCCCTCCTGGGACCCAGAATCAGCCTGTGGCTGCTACTCCACAGCTCACCTGCGGCCCAGCTGCACGTGACATCACTGGGCAACCGCTGGAAAGCCCAGTCCCTGGCGGCGAGTTCCCAGTCCAGCTGGGCAGAGGAGGCACATCCGTGGGGGACACCACCGCAGACTGTAGCTCTGGGCTTGCAAGTCTGTTGTTGCACAGTGTCATACACTAATTATGTGGCCTGGAACAGGTATGACTTGTCCTCTCGTTGTTTTTTAAGGTATCATTTTTTTTTTAGCGCAGTTTTAAATTCACAGCAAAATGAAGTGGAAGGTACAGAGATAGCCTAGATGCTCTCTGCCCCCACTCATGTACCTCCACCCTATTAACATCCTCCCACCAGAGTGGTGTATTTCTTGCAATTGATGAAGCTATGTTGATGCATCATTATTACCTAAAGTCCATAGTTTCCATTAGGGTTTACTCTTGGTGTTGCACATTCTATGGGTTTGCACGGATGTATAATGACACGTATCTACCTTTATAGTATACAGAGTAGTTTCACTGCTCTAAAACTCCTCTGTGTTCTGTCTATTCACCCCTCCTTCCCCAAAACCCGTGGCAACCACTGATCTATTTACTGTCTCCATAGTTTTGCCTTTTCCAGAATGTCCTATAATTGGAATCATATCATACATAGCATTTTCAGATTGGCTTCTTTCACTTAGCAATATAATTAAGGCTCCTCCATGTCTTTTCATGGCTTGATAGCTCATTTCTTTTTAGCACTGAATGATATTCCATTGTCTGGATGTACCACAGTTTATTTGTCCATTCACCTTCTGAAGGACATCTTGGTTGCTTCTGATTTTTGACAATTATAAATAGAGCTGCTATAAACATCCATGTGCAGGTTTTGTGTGGATATAAGTTTTCAATACCTTTGGGTAAATACCAAGGAGTGAGATTATTGGATTGTATGGCAAGAGTATGTTTAGTTTTATAAGAAACTACCAAACTGTCTCCCAAAGTGTCTGAACCATTTTGCATTCCCACCAGCAAATGAGAGTTCCTGTTGCTTCACAGCCTCACCAGCATTTGGTGCTGTCAGTGGTCTGGATTTTGGCCATTCTAATGGGTGTGTAATGGTAGCTCATCATTGTTTTAATTTGCATTTCCCTAATGACATATGATGTGGAGTAACTTTTCATATGCTTTTTTGGCATCTATGTATCTTCTTTAGCAAGGTAACTGTAGGATGTTTGGCCCATTTTTTAACTGGGTTTTTTTTGTTGTCTTATTGTTGAGTTTTAAGAACTCTTTGTATATTTTGGACAACAGTCTTCTATCAGATGCATCTTTGGTGCAAATATCTTCTTCCAGTCTGTGGCTTGTCTTCTTGTTCTCTTGACGTCGCCCTTCGCAGAGCACAAGTTTTTCATTTTAATGAAGTCCAGCTTATCAATTATATCTTTTCTGGATTGTGCCTTTGGTGTCTTATCTAAAAAGTCATCACTATACCCAAGGTCATCTAGGTTTTCTCCTATGATATCTTCTAGGAGATTTATAGTTTTGCATTGTACATTTAGGTCTGAGATCCATTTTAAGTTAATTTTTGTGAAAGATGGAAGGTCTATGTCTAGATTTATTTTGTTACATGTGGCTGTCCAGTTGCTCCAGCACCATTTGTGGAAAAGACCATCTTTTCTCCATTGTATTTCCTTTGCGCCTTCGTCAAAGTTCAGTTGGGCTTCTTGATTTTCAGTAAAATGAAAATAGTAAATAATAGTAATAATAGCTGTCTATATTGCTGTGAGAAATAAATGTAGACGTAAAGCTCATTGAAACATTAACAATAAATGGTGGCTATTATGATAGGTAATGTACCAGGTAGTATATAGGTAGGATTAATTTATCAGGACTGTGCAGGAAATCACACATAACCTAGTCCAGAGTTGCCCAAATTTCCATTGTTTTGCTTACCACTTTTATATTAATAATTTGTACCCAGGTAGAATACCACTTGTACTATTATTTACTTAATATTTTTAAAATGTATATAGATTTTTTAAAAACATGTTTTATTCATCTTAAAACGATAATATCCATAAAGTAAAGGATTTGAGAGTTATGATTTTTTCTAACATGCATGAAAATACGTAACTATTCAGATAAAAAATGACTGTGCAGGGGCCCTGTTCATCTCTGGGAAACACTGAGCCACCCTCCGCATTCCTGATGTGCCTTACCCGATGGCCCGAGGAGGAGAAGGGTTTGTCTGAGGTCTCACAGCCAGAATTGCACAGAGATGAGACCCAAACTCAGTCTGACACCCAGCCTGGGGCTCTCCGCACAGCACCCGCCTCTCGTTCTCCAGGGTGGGGACCCACTCTCCAGCGGCCACCTCTCTCGCCTGCAGACCCCGCCTTCCCTTTGTCCTCCTGAGCCTGCACCTTCATGGACTAGCCACCAGGGGGCTATCTGGGATCAAGACCCGGCTTGCTGAGCCTGGGAGGATGGAAGGTTTCCACTGGAGCTCTGGTTGCAAACGTCCGGAGTCTGACACAGCAGGCAGGAGATTTTACAGTTCACCGTAATAACCCTCACTACCATCAGCCACAACCTCTACTGCCAGCTCTTACTGAGTACGCGCCGTACATCAGGCGCTGTGCAAGTACTTAGCATGTCTGATTTAATACTCATAAAAACCTCCTGAGATAAGTATTATCATCTTCATTTACAGATGGAGGAGCTGAGGCGCAGAGAAATTAAACAGCCTATAATTTATGTCAGTAATTTACGGGGAGTTCCTAAGCAACAGGGCCAGGATTCCAATCCAGAACTGTGGGACTCAAGATACACACTTTACACCTGGGTTCATGAAACCAAGTTGCACATAACAGGACACCAGACGCCCGAAGAATAGCAGCAAGTGCAACTTGGAGGGCTGAGTTCAGAACAAGCCAAGAACATCGCTCTAATTCTAGGTGCATTAATAGAGCCAGAGTGTGCAGATTTGGGGAGGTGGGAGTCTGCTCACACCGGGACTCAACTCCAGGCCTCTCCTGGAATCCTCCCAGTTTGGGGGCCAGACCTTAAGAGTGACACAGCAACCTGGAGCACGGATACAGGAGAGTGGCAGGAAGGGAGGGGGCGGGGTGAGGACTTTTCACCACGCCCTGTGAGCAGTGGTTTCAGGAGCGGAGAAGGCCTTTCTGTCAGACAGGGAAAGGCAGCTGGGACTCAGGACAAATGGCACAAGAATTGTGAAACTGCTTCCTTCAGGTGCTGGTGGGGTGAGGGCGGTTTGCACAGCCGTCATCCCATGGGTGTTTTGGAAGCTTTTATAGAAAGGGCACATGTGTTTTCCCAAAATCAAAGCAGTGCTCTGGGGGGAGACACCTGAGATCTCAGAGGGAGGCCTCAGGCCTGGGCTGGAATCCCCCAAAAAGCAAGAATCTGGGGTGGAGGAAGGGCAGAGTGAGGGGAAAACTGCTGAAGATTTGTATGGTGGTTCTGAAAGAGCTAGAGGAAAAAAAGATCCAGTATGTAAAGTTTTCAGATGTGCAGTGACTGGCCCAGGGCCCGCAGCTAGGCTGGCGTAGAACTGCCAACCCATCCTCTTCGTACAACACGATGAATTGAAGTGCCAGCCTGCAAGGGCGCCGGGCTCAGGTGCCAATCAACCGCCCACGTGGCAGTGTCTAAGGCGGACTTTGGAAGTCCGTGGGCAGCCTCTGCCTGCTCCATCGGGAGGAGGATCCCAGGCTATCTCACCGAAGGAAGAGCTGGATCTTTCTCGGGGACTAGGCTGAGAAAAGACAATCTTTAACATTTTCTCAAGATTTCTCAGTAATCTATAGGGTCCAACCAAGGAAAGTGCTTGGTTAGATTGATGCAAAGCTCAAAACAAACACAGTGACGTCACGTTCTTACCAGGCCAGGGCACGATTCACTATTGAAGATTACACTGAATTGAGTAGTAACCAAACAATTCCAAATACATGATGAGCCTCTGCAGGCAGGCAGTGGAGGGGGATCCAATCCGACTTGACCAGTGCCCTCAAGCAGACGATCTAGGGAAAGTGGCCAAGTAATGACCTCTCTCTAGCACAGGTAGGTATGAGGCTAACCCGAGAAGGAATGTGCCAGCATTGCTGAGGAGGGAGTCGTAAATTCCCACTAAACTGGCCAGGGATTCACCTGAGCTGGGTCTTAAAGTTGATATTCAGATTCAGCACAGAAAGAAGGGCCAGCGAGGCCAAGGGAATGACCTAAAGTGAAGGCCTGAAGGTTTCGAGTATTTGGGCAATGGTGGGCAGCTGTGACGCGTGGCAGTGCAGGACTTACAGAGGACGGGCCGTGCACAGCAGGCTGGGGCCAGAAGGTGGGACGGCCAGACTAGGGCCTGAAAATGTTCCATGTTCACAGAAGGAGGTGAGGTGAGCACACAGTCAGGTATACATTGCTGGTGGGAATACAAAATGATATGGCCACTTTGGAAAACAATTTGTCATTTTCTTATAAAGTTAGCACACACTTGCCATGTAATCCCATAATTCCACCCCTATGTATTTACCCAAGAGAAATAAAAACGTATCTACACAAAGTCCTGCACAAGAGTATTTAGAGAGGCTTTATGCATAATAGCTACAAGTTTGAAGCCACCCTAACGTCTATCAACTGGCTAATGGATAAACGAATGATGGTTCATCTGCACAATGGAATACTGCTCAGCAGTAAAAAGAAAACAAATACAGACATGTAACAACATGGATGAATTGAATATAAAACGCATTATTATCTTAAGTGGAAAAAGCCAGACACAAAGGCTACACACATAATGGTGCCATTTAAATGACATTCTAGAAAAGCCAAAACTAGAGACAGAAAAAAATAGATTAGTGGTCGCCAAGGGCTGGGTGGTGTAGAGATGGGACTGACTGCAAAGGGGCACAAGGGAAATTTGGGGGGCAAAGGAAACATTCTATATTTTCATTGAGATGGCAGTCACACGACTGCACGCAAAACACACTGAACTGTTCATTTAAAAAACTGGTGAATTTTATTGTATGTAAATTATACCCAAATTTTTTTTAAAAAAGGTAGGAGACCAATGGCCAAGGGTCTAGCAAAGTGCACCCACTAAAGACACATGGTTTCTTAGCACAACATCTGCAACGGGCCAAGTACGAGGAAGCCAGCCTACCTAGCAAAGAGCCCTGGGCTTAGGGTCCAAATTTCGGTCGGCTGCCACTCAAGTTTATGCCTCCAGCAGTGCGGCGGACATACCTTGAGGGCCTGGCTCCATGCAAGAAGGAATTATAGCCACTAGGTATGAATGTGAGCGGGAATAAAAAAACTTGAAGAGGTGTTCGGTCTACGAGAGGGTTGAGTGCTCTGCACAAAGTGAGTAGGACATGCACATAAAGAATGGATAGACAGCAAAACAGTAAGAACTCCTTCTAAGTCTTGGTTTTCAAGTCAGCTAATATTTCAGAAAACGTTCAGTAAGCCCTTTGTGCCTATGAAATATGGTACTTTTTAACGTTCTCTCTAACCCTTACAGCAGTCCCCCGAGGCAGACCTCCCTCCTGAGGCTGCAGCAGAGACAGGGAGGCAGCTGGGGCCTTGGGAAGCACTCGGCTTCTGGGGCCAGAAGGCTTGCGTGTGGATCCCAATTCTGCCACGTACTGGTTGGTGGCTTGGAACAGTCGCTGAATCCCTTCAACCTTCCAGTTCCAGAAATGATACCAATAATGAAAAGTCATAATACATTCCCCACCTTCCTTTCTTGGGAAAATGTTATACTTTAATAGCATTTCTGCTTTTCAATTCAATAGTCAACAAAGATTAGTTTTCAAATCTAAGGGGCAGCTCAGATGGTCCTGCCATTCCTATCCTGTGTGACTGTGATATATGATACACATATGCTGGGTTTTGCCCATGGTTCCTGGCTCATAACTCCCATAGCCCCTGTTATTTCTCCTTAAGGCAGGTCATAGAAACTGAAAACACACTCGCATCTTCCCCGGCCTTTCTGTCTTGGAGCTAGCCATAAAGAAATTCTCTGACTTACCTTGTCTGATTGTGGGTCATGAGATCCTCATTCCAGAGAGGGTCCTGCCCCATGCCCTGGAGGAAGGAATACTGCATGGAGAGGCCACGAATGTGAACGGACAAGCCTTGCTGGGTTTCCCGTCTGTTAGTATTAGAGCACACCCTATTCGTCCAGGCACAATTCTACACAGTTGTCAATCGTGCCTGTCCAGTGAAGTCTCTACAAAAAGCCCAAGAGGACAAGGCTGAGAGAGCTTCCAGACAGCTGAACACCGGGTGGTTCCTGGAGGTGGTGCACCTCGGGAGGACATGGAAGCTCACACCCTTCATCTGCACCCTTTTGTGATATTCTTCATAATAAACTGGTACATGTGTTTCCCTGAGTTCTATTAGCTGCTCTAGCAAGTTAATCGAATCCAAGGAAGAGGTCATGGGAACCCCAATTTTTGGCCAGGCAGAGCACAGGTAAAACAACCTGGGGCTTGCAACTGGCATTGGAAGTAGGGGGGCAGTCTTGGGGACTGAGCTGTCAACCTGTGGGATATGATGCTATCTCCAGGTAGACAGTACCAGAATTAAATTGGAGGTGTTAACTTAAAAATCACACAGGTATAAATGTGGAAAGGAGAGCTTTATTTCTTGTAAAGGGTTACAGCCTGCAATGTGGCCATCCCAATAGGCTAGGAAGCATAGCCTCAGGCAAAGATCAGGCACTTCGAGAGAAAGGAATTTAAGCCGAACAGGTTGGCCAAGTATACATATTCAACAGGTTACAGGAGGAGCTGTGAATATTCATGAAGCATGTCCTGATACATGCATACTGGATAAACATGCATGTTACATATGACCCATGTTCAATTTCGGGTGGAGACTGAACATTTAGATCTACTACAATTAGGCCCTATATGTCAAAAGGCCTTTTTAGGACACAAGGCACTCAAGCGCACAGCTTCTATTAAAGCGGCCAGAACCAGTCCCTGGCCTGTGGACTCTTATCAGGAGAAGGTTACAGAAATCAGTCTCTTGTCCAATCAAAGCTGTAGTTACGGCTCGTGGAACAGGGGGTCCGTGTCTGGGGGTGGATGAGCTGGAATTGATTTAATATGGCTTATCTCAAGGCCGGTGCTTGTTCAGCTGCTAGAGAAAAAGAAAAACCCTGTGGCAGTCAGAACATGGTTTATTCTTTAAGTGTAGAGTGTGAGACTTAACTCTTGCCTGGCATGGCCTTAGGATCTATTTATAATTTGGTATCTTATTGCCACAAAGAATCGATCCTGTCAGTCTTAACGATCTCTATTTTAACATTCATGCCGGTCAGGTGACGGGCCTAAACCACAAAAGGGAGGTGGTACAATGAGGCGTGTCTGACCTCTTGTCCCATCAGGGCTGGGAAGTCAGCTTTTAAGGTTTCCCTGTTTCAATCGGCTGGGAGCTTAGGATTTTAATTTTAGTTTAGGATACCCATTGGTATCTGCTGCAGAATTGCTTGCTTGCTTGCTGGTGGGGAGAAATCCCCATATATTTTGGGGTCAAAGTAGTCTTCTGTGTTGGTTGTTAGAGAGTAGAAAAAAAGCATTTTGAGTTGTGTGTCTTTTTCACAAAGCGACAAAAAGGAAAGGAGAGTCATTTCTTCCACTGTCCTGTCCTGAAATCAATCTCCACATTTCAAGAAAACTGGGTGTTACCTATTTTGTCAGAGTTTCTTCAGAGAAACAGAACCAACAGGAGAGATACATACACACACACATACACACACACACACCCCCCCTACTGATATCAAGGAATTGGCTTCCGTGACTGTGGGGTGGCAAGTCCTAAATTCACAGGGTAGGCCAATAGGCCAGGGGTTCTCGGGCAGGAGCTGATGTGTGGTTTTGAGGCAGAATTTCTCCTTTAAGGAAACCTCAGTTTTGCTCCAAAGGCCTTTACACTGATTGGCTATGGCCCATCCACATTGTTGAGAATAATCTCTTTTGCTTAAAGGCAACTGATTAGCTATTAACCACATTTACAAAACATCTTCACAGCAACACCTAGATTAATGTTTGATTGAATAACCAAGTTGACACACAGAACTAGCCACCCCACCTGTTATGTGGGCTCATCTGGTATGCACAGAGGGGGTTGAAAAACTGCTACTCAAGGTTTCAAGAGAAGCAGATTTAGGGAGGGGAGGATTGTCTAACAGAAAACAAAAGTCCTGGTCCCTTTCTTCGTGGGCATGTCTTAATTCCATGGATGGTTCTACTGTTAGCACTACTCCCCCATATGGACTCTGTGGGATAAACTAGAAACATTTTAATCTAAGATCTAGTAAAGTGATCTGAGTGATGTAAAAAAAAAAAAAAGCATAAAACAAAGACTTAAGACTGCAACCTCTTAAAAATAAAAAATAAAATTCATTTATTGAAAACGAAAAATTTAACACATGATCCTTATGCAGAACCCAAAACGAGCTCTAGAAGCTCTGGCATAATCCACATCTGTACACATACCGAGCTGGAAATACACATCCACGTAGGCACATAACACACAGTACTGCCTGGTTGTCGAGACCTGCCGTGTGGTCGTGTGTCTTGTTCCTCTCGTTCACACAGCCACTGACAGGTTTACAACAGTCACCTGATTTTATTATTCACTGAAAGAAAACAGCTTCCCCAGCATCACCTCCATTTAAGTCAAAGAGCACAGTTAATGACAGGCAGTTTCCCCTCATTTCCCGCCCCCCTTACTCTGATAACCTCCAATCAGCACCTTTGATGTCCCTCGGCCAGGGAATGACCAGTGGTACAAAGGAAAGGGAGGAAATGTAAGAGGTTGATGCTGTCAGAGCAAACAGCCTTGTGACCAGCCAGACCAACGGTCTGAAAGTATTGACCATGATTTCAACGGCAAACCATACCCTTTCCTTTCCCCGCTATTGGTCTCGGAGATAATGTACTTTTGAAAATTAAATTCTAAGGCAAACTTGAAGTTAACCTGCTAATCACTAAGTCCAGCCACGTGGACTCTGGGTCTCCTCTCTGAGGAAGCAGCCTTGTGTTCCCGCGGGAGCCAGGGCCAAGGCCTGCCATAACCTCTGATCAGCTACGAAATCAACCCACGGATACAGACCCCCTTGCCATGAGCAGTGAATAGAGCTGTAAACAGACATAAACTGAGATTTTTGCACTTCCAAAAAACAGAGGTGAACGTTAGTGTTAAGCAGAGATGACATTCTAGGAAGGGAGAAATCTGAGAAGAAAAAAGTAAGACGAGAGAACAGGGAGGGGGAAACGGTTTTTCTAACGTACTTGTTTGGGACGAACACTTAAAGACTACTGACAAAACTGAATTCTACCTTTCACGGGGTAGACAGTGAGCAGTGAACATCAGCCAACGAATCTGGCTGCAGAGGTGAAGATAGGAGAGGGTGGGTCTAAGCTAAGTCATGCCACCCCTTCCCACACATCTCGCCAGGGTTTGTGCAGGTACGGACAGCAGCACAACATAAATAATGCCACTTGCGAATGGTGACAGCTCCTAGGCAGAGTGAACAGAAAATGCCAGGTCACACTCGTCCCAGCAAGTGCCTGCATTTAGGAGGAGGTACACTGCCCACCAAGAGCTGACCTGCTCCCAATAGCAGCATTTGGAAGAGAGAACCACCAAGGGGCTCTGAGAAAGCTATTACCACCTCTGGGTTCACAGAAACTGGAGAGATGGGGGCAGGAACACAGCACACAGCAGTATCTGCCCAGAAAGCCCACCGTTTGCCTTTGCTCCAGCAGATACAGCCTCACATTCCAGAAAGCCTCCGCTCTGTCACTCCATGAGCAGATTTCCACTTATCCTGGTGCTTTCTCACCAGGCATCAGAGTCAGGGCACAGCGAGGCTGGGAAGCTGGTTCCCCACCAGCAATGGGAAGACAACAGACAGTCTCTGCCTCAAGAAGCCCTGTGGGCGGCAGAAGAGACCCCGAGCGGGCCCAGAGGGCCACCTGCACAAGAGGAGGGAAAGCGCCCTCCCACTACTTCCTTCTGGCTGATCCTGTCCTCAACCCCTAAGTGCTGCGTAACTGCACAGCCAGGAAGGTCCTCTGACCCGGATCTGCTTTGCCTGGGTCTTCCGAAGTAGCCATGGAATCAGGCTGTCAGTGTAGCAGCAGCACAGGAAAGAGATCAAACAGGCCGTGCCAAATTAGCTTCCAGGAATCCTAACGCTAGAACCAGCCCTCCTGCACAGCATGTTCTCAGGGCCAGAGGACCCCAGTATTCCACTGTCCAGTCCTCAGGTCCCAGCATCACAGTCTCAATCTCAGAACTCACCTGGACAGGACTGCCTCTAGCAGTTCTGCGTACACAGAAGCCTCCATTGGGGAAGCCGTGGGCAGGACACAAGTATGCCCCTTCAGTTGGCACGTACCTTCTCCATGAAAACCACCCTCAGCACTGCTGGGGGAAGACGGATGGGCTGCCAGAGCCCAAGCTTGGCAACAGGAGATGACAGTTTATCTGAGCCCACTTTGGTAACTTCCAAGCCTGAGACTTCAGGGGCAGAGGCCTTTGCTACTCCCAGCTAGATTCTTGGTCACAAAAGCACCTGTTAGAACCCACCAAAGAGTAGAAAAGGTGGGTAAAAAGTGTCACTCTCCTAAGGGAGAAAAAGTCAACAATGATGACATCTTCCTAAGTTAATATTAGGTCATTAAATCTGAAATGTCTGATATCAAATTAAAAGTTCAGTTTAAGGCCGGGCGCGGTGGCTCAAGCCTGTAATCCTAGCACTCTGGGAGGCCGAGGCGGGTGGATTGCTTGAGCTCAGGAGTTCAAGACCAGCCTGAGCAAGAGCGAGACCCCGTCTCTACTAAAAAAAAAAATAGAAAGAAATTAGATGGACAATTAAAATATATATATATAGAAAAAAAATTAGTTGGGCATGGTGGCACGTGCCTGTAGTCCCAGCTACTCGGGAGGCTGAGGCAGAAGGATCGCCTGAGCCCAGGAGTTTGAGGTTGCTGTGAGCTAGGCTGACGCCACAGCACTCTAGCCTGGGCAACAGAGTGAGACTCTGTCTCAAAAAAAAAAAAAAGTTCAGTTTATTACATCTCAAACAAGAAGCAGTACCATTAATCAAATGGCAAACCTAGTTTTGCCATCTTAGCGGTAGCTTGTGTATGCCAGCAGCGAAGAAGCCTGGAGAGTGAATGGATGAAATTGAGAAAGGCATTTTCCACAGCTTGTTGAGAACTGAATCTTTTTCCTTGCAAGAAATGGTCCAAAGCCTGGAAGAAGTAGTCAGTTGGTGCAAAGGGCTGGTCAATACACTAGATGACAGTTTCCAGGTCGAGTGTTGTCTTGCAAGAGGATTGGCCTGTTTCTATTGAGCAATCTCGGCTACTTGATCACAAGCATCCTTATCATTTCATCCAATTGGCTGCAGCAGACATCCGCTATAATCGACTGACCAGGTTTCATGAAGCTGTAGTGGATAATACCAGTGCTGGACCACCAAACAGACACCATTAGCTCTTTTTGATGAATATTCAGTTTTGGACTGTTTCAGCACTTCATCTTTATCCAACCATTGTGTCGAATGCTAACACTTTTCAAAAAGAATCGATTTTTCATCACATACAATACCATGTAGAAATGGTTCAACTTTATGTCGTGACAGCAAAGAAAGGCAAGCTTCAAGACAATTTCTCTTCTGATGTTTGTTTAATTCATGCAGAACCCATCTATCCAGCTTCTTTACCTTGCTGATTTGTTTCAAATGGCCCAATATTGTTGGAATAGTAATATCAAACCTTGCTGCTAATTCACTTGTAGGTTGAGACGGATTCGCTTCCACTACAGCTTTCAGCTCATCATTATCCACCTTGGTCTCAGGTCGCCCATGTGGCTCATTTTCAAGATTAAAATCACCAGAACGGAACTTCTCAAACCATTGATTTATTGTGCGTTCATTAGCCACATCCTTCCCAGATACATCATCGATATTTCAAGCTGTTTGTGCTGCACTGGTTCCACGATGGAACTCATATAAACAATAACAAGAATTTTTGACTTATGCATGGTTTCACAAAAATTGCTCTAAAAAAAATTTGAAAGATAATCACAAGCCAAAACATGTGTTTGAAAGAATGAGGATGTACCTTCACACACACACACACACACACAAAAACCCCAAAAAAACCCAAAAAATAAGAAGTGTCAAAGTGAAATGTCAGAGATATCAACTGTCAAACTTAGTACTTAAGGAAATCGGACATTTCATACTTAATAACCTAATACATTAGGTGGGTTAAGAGTCACTGCAGTGAGAGTCCATTTTTCCAGTCCCTTCACCTGAATTCAGCTCTACTGGCTTCGGAACAGAAGGGAAAGAAAAGCTGGGGCCACGAGGGTGGCTCACAGCCCTTACAAGCTTTGGTGAAACACAAAAACAAAACCCTGATCAATTGTTGCTGCTCTCCCGTAACCAACTCTCAGGGTGAACCGTATCTCCAGGTAAGCAAGAGCCTGGTGACAAGGGTGGCGACGAGGAGTCCGCTTTGCTACATACATACAGACACACACAGCCAAAGACAGGGGAGTTAACAAATGCCCTTCTGAAATACTTCTCACGCCCAGAGGAAAGAAGAGGCAGCCCAAAGCAAGGCAATTGTATCTTCCTCCACCTTCTCTGCAGTTTGCCCCCAAACGTGAAGGCTAACCTTCAGGTGAGCCATCCTGGGGCTATTTGCCACACTCAAGCAGGCACGACGGGGAAAGACAGAGGTTGCAATTAGTGTTCAGTGGTTCCTGTCGAAGTTCAGGGCACAGAGGCAGCGTGGGCCCTGGTTCTGCCCCATTCCCCAGTGACTGTAAACAAGCACCGTGAGTAGTGTCAGACCAGCTGCTGTGAAGTCTATGAACTTAATTTCAAACTTTCTGCGCACACTGACCTTAACTTCTCATCCGTGGCAACAGCGTGATAGCAACTGAACGCTGCCATCCCCTTTGCTTGGCAGGGGCTGAGGCTGGAAAATGGGCCTGAACACACGATGCAACCATTTTCCACACCTCCTACTCGGCCACCGTCCCTCAGCCCAACACACCACACTCACGGTATCTCCTGAGTTCTCCAACAGCTTTCCTGCATGAGACCAGGCTGGTCCAAGGAAGGCAAAATCCACGCCTCCTGCGGAGGTACACTTTTAGATGATCCTGATTAAAATCCCTGGGGTCCTCGGCCAAGAGCGACATTTCCTAGAGCAGGTTTCCTTTCAGCAAGAGAAGCTGAATAAAAGTTTCCCGAGGAAGATACAAGTCATAATAACCCCAGATCTAGAGACAGAGTCTAAAAACAGAAAGCTAATTTTAAATAAAATATAAATACTTCCAGTTCAGGCAGCACTTCATATCTTTGAAGAACTAAAGCAACTAAGAATACGGTGTTGTGACCCACACTGAGGAATTCACAAAAGAGAAGGTGTTGCCCCGGGGGTCACAGCAAGCCAGAGAGTAAAGATTAAAAACTCCAGCCTGGGAGGCTGGTTTTAAACTACCAGGGAGGTCCAGCCACCCGCTGGAGACTTGAAAAGGGAGAACACTGAGGTACAATATTTGAGAGGGAGATAAGCAAGAGGCCTGGCTTTACGGAGAGAAGGAATAGCGCCCACTTATTTCATCTAGGCCTGGCCCAGGAAAGGAGAAGACACGAGGCGGGGAACACTAAAATTTCTAAATAAAGTGAGCTGTGCAACGGGAGTAATTTGGTGAGAGGCATCAGAGGAAGGAGGAGGCATGATGGGGGAAAGAGTTAAAGAGTTCTGGGTTAAACGAAGTACACATGAAGGATGACAGCACTGTCACTATGGGTACCTCCTGCGTGTCTATGCCCCATCCTCTCCCCTGCCCTCAGCCTTACCTGGCCCAGGATACACAGGGGCCAGGTAGAGGGGTTCCCAGACAGCGACCCTGCCTTTCCCCAGAGCCTAGACCATACCTGAGGTTCCGGGGACAGATCCTGGGGGACACATGAGGGTTGGGGTGGACAGGTGCACCCAGATCACTACACAAAGGCACGAGTGGAATTGACGAGAATGGGAGCATTGCTTGGCTGGATGAGCTCATTGAGGGCCTGGTAGGTCCCCACCACGAAGCCCACGAAGCCCAGGATGCTGATCAGGGCGTCCTTGGCGATGGTGAGGGGGCTCATGCCCTCTGAGTAGTAGGTGGTGATCTCCAGGAGGGGCGGGATGATGAGGGCCAGGGCGCTGCTGCTCACGGAGCCCACCAGGGAGATGACCAGGTCCAAACGGGGGACGAGGATGGCCAAGATGCCTGCAGGGAGAGAGGACATGCCTGTTCAAGACTGCCTAGAGCTGGGAGGGGTCTCCTCACTGGTCAGCAAATTCAGCACCTATTCATCTTGTAGTGTTCAGGGATAAGAAAACTTAGACATTATCCAGTCTAATCTCCAAGCAATAGTGCCCAGAGATGTGAAGTAACTGGGTCACACCACAAGGTCAGCAGAAGTGGGAATGGAACCTGGATCTTGAGGCTACATCCCCCAGCTTTCAGCTTTCCCTGCTATGGTGCATGACTTCCACCTTTCTGAGCAAAAGGAACCAAATTACATTCTAGGGCAATCTGGTCTCTACCAAAGGAGCGAGGTTATGGAGCAGAAAAGGAGGTGGACCGTTTCAAAGCAACTGCTTTCTTACCCCTGAGGGTACCTCCAGCTCGAGCACCTCTACTTGATTAACAAGAAACAAAATGGCGGGGGAACACTTCTTCTTCTGGAAAGATACTATACCATGATAAACCCGATTTCCCACAGCACTTTCATACAGGCAAAAAAAAGCAGTTGTTTGCAGGTTGATCTCTGGCAAAGCCCCACACAAGGACGGTGTCCCTGTGTCAGGATACTGAGCCACGGGAGAGTGAGGAGGGAGGAACTGCCGAAGACGAGGGGGGCACTGCATTAGGAGTCGCCGTCGGCTTCCACACCACGCCAGCCACTGCCAAGGTTGCCAGACAGCACTGACTAAAACAAACAGCAGAAGGCTTCACTGAGCACACCCATCCTGTGCCCGCAGATCCTACTCCTCCCATTTAACTGATCCTTCCACGGGGTGGGCAAAGGCCAGGGCTTCATGGGTTTATTGAGGACTGTGGGCTCTGGAATGAGATTCCTGTGTTCAGATGCTGGCTCTGCTGCTAACTAGCTGGGTGACACTGAGGAAGCCATGGCTCCTTTCTAGTCCCCAGTTTTCTTGTTGACGAAACGAGGATACCGATTGCTCCTACGTCAGGGATGTCATGATATCAAATGAGGTTACACAGGCACTTAACAAAAGGGACGTCATACATGTCAGTGGTATTATCACTGGTATTCATCTTGTTGGTCGTGAAAAGCGCATCATTAACCGGTTAGTAATCAAATATAGTTTGACATTTTGTCTCTCCCACTGCTGGGCTACAGCTGGACGCCCTTAGCATTGGAACAGTGAACCACGGCTTATCCATTACCTCAATGATTCCCATGAAAGGGTTAATTTGCCATGGTAGCTTCGGTTCTAACTTCATTTTGTAAAGCAAAAATGTAGTCCAGTCACTCTGAGGAAGGCGCCACGCGGGTGAGACTGCCAGAACATCTCAGTCCAGCGCGGCCAATTTTACCTCTAGCGTCTAAATCAATCTCGGCTTCTTTGGCTGAGCACCAGAAGAAAGGATTGAATTACATTTAGAGACCAGATTTTATGAGAAACACTTACTTTTAAACGGGAATATCATTCCCTGCAGTAAGATGAGAGGCGTGTCGGGACCAAGACTTCCCAGGGGAGGACAGATTCCTGTCTCCTGTCTCCCACTTACTCCAAAGCTGTGCTGTCCAATACAGCAGCCAATAGCCATGGGTGGTATTTAAATTTAAATGAATTAAAATTAAATAAATTCTGCTCCTCATTCACACGAGCCACATTTTAAAGGCTCAACAGCCACCGGTGCCTAGTGGCTATTGTACCAGACAGACATGAAACATTTCCATCGCTGCAGAACACCCAGCAGCATCTAGTAGACAGCACTGCTAAGCACTCACCAATTGAATGGATCTGCCCCAGTTATATGGGTATATAACTCCACGACATTATTACTTTCCCCATGGGAAGAGAGGCCCAGAGGGGAAAATGACAGAAAGTGACAGAGCCGAGACAGGGTCCAGGACCTCGAGCCCCTGGTACAGCACCTCACAGACCTGACGAGGGAGGAAATGCAGGAGGCCCACGGGAAGAGAGAGGATAGGGGGCTGGCAGATCAGCAGAAAGAGCCTGCCTATGAAGAACTGGGGAGGTCGATGCCCAGGTTAGCTTTCCTAGGGACGCCCCAAGCGTTTGGCAGAGAACCCAGCATACGCTCAGTCCTGACCTCTTTCTGCTTTGTCAAAGGGAACTGGACAAGGGTTTCAGAGTCTGATAACAAAAGGGTCCAAGGATACGGAGTCTCAGATCCACCTCTGCCACGGTTTGGTACCTAGGGACAATCCTTCCTTATTCCTCCTTCTGTTAATCAACCATAATGCAATTCCCATGAACATCCGCACTGATCTCAAGGCTCTGGAAAGCAGACAAAAAGTGTAGGCTTTTAACTTGCCTGTAAGTTAAAAATAGTCCATTTCAGATCTTAACTATTTCTAAATAAACAGAGTTTATGTGAGACATCCCCAAACCTTGAGTGTTGAATTTGAAAAACAATTGGAGGTAAAAATTGTAGGTGGATGACGAAATGGCTTTCTCGCAATGGGTGATCTAATGCTCAACAAGAGCTCATCTGCTATGTGACCCGGACTAAGCCACTTGTCCTCTCTGGGGTCTGGATCTCCACGTGCCTAAGGCCAGCCTCACAGTGATTGCTCTGGGTGTTCTACTGGGGTGTAAACTGCACTGCGGCAGCAGGCAGGTGAACTAAGCCCCAGGGAGAGGGTGGTAGAGGAACGTGGTTAAGAGAGCAGGCTCTGGACTCAGAATGCCCAGGCTCCACTCCCAGCTCCACCACCAAGTGGCCAGTTACTCAGACTCTCTGAGACTCACGTCCCCAACTACTAAATAGGAACGGTCAGATGAGATCATCGATGTGAAGAACTTAGAGCACTAAAAGCACATAATAAATGCTTCGGTGTTCACTAGTATCACCGCCAGTCCCTGCTCCATGACAAGCTGTGTGGCCCAGGGCAAATCAGCTCACCATTTTGAGCCTCAGTTCATCTCCCTGTGAAATGTGGCGACTGTATTAATTTTGAGGATCTCTGAAGTGTCGCCCACCTCTGGAATCCTAAGGAACTGTACAATCCAGTTTGGGTCACTCAGGATGTGACCTGGGATAGACTCCTCAGCTCACTGACAACAGCGGAGCACCGTGTGCTGCTCCACAGTGGCGCAGTGGAGCGACGGGACACCTTTCCTGGAACTTACGGCGCTCCAAAAAGGTAGCTTCCAGCCCACCTGGTTTTGTATCAATGAAGGAGGGAGTATGAGTTATTCCTCCAGTGCCAGCCACTGAAGCACCCGTCACACCCACTCAAGAGAAGGGAGGCCCTTATTATCAGAGAAAAT
>NW_012151729.1:1778988-1780795 GCF_000956105.1 Propithecus coquereli
GTATTCCCAGCGCAGTTCCACGGCCCTTGCAGCAGCTTAGCCGTGGTGTGTACGGAAAGGGCGAACTGAGGACAACCTAAGCCAGACCACACGATTAGTCAAGAGAGCTCCAACAGTATTACAACGCAGCTTCCCTTCGGGTTGAGACTAAGAATGTGATCTTGACAACTGCTGAAGCAACACGAGGCAAACGGTCACATTCAAAGAAGGAACCGATTGGGATCCTGGCGCTTGTGGTTTTGAACCAGCATCAGAAAGAGCTGACTTATGCATGAGAGAAGAGAAAAGCACTTACAAGCACACACACATACTTACAGAAATACCTCAGACATTTACGGCTCTTGTGTTGGGAAATTCTTTCTGCTATTTTGTTAATGTTATGGTTGATGCTGTTCCTTTTAAATGTCTAGATGTCTGTCTTTAAAATTAACAATAATCTGGGACAGATATAAAATTTGATTTAGTGGCGGTATAAATAAAAAAATACAAAAGCAAGGGAAACAACCTATATGTCCAACATTAAAGGAGTAGTTTAGTAAATATGATCTACCAATGCAATGGAATATCATGCAGTCATGAAAATATTAATGAACAATATGTATATTCATGATATAAGATCAAATAAAATGCAAAAGACAAAGTTATGTGTACACTGTGATTGCAACTATTTTTACAATGCACCCATGAAAATTAAGACAGAGAAGATAAAATGCAAAAGACCCAATTACTTTGTTAAGTCAGTAGGATATATGAGAATTTCTTCCTCTTCTTTTATTCTCAAATGTTTTTACATTAACTTTATGTTTTTGGAGTAATATTTTTGTAGAAATTTAAAATCAGGCCCAAAGTAGCTACATAGAATCACAGAATTTTAGAGGTGGGAGAAACCTCAGAGATCAGCTACCCTTCAAATCTTACAGCTGACAAAGCTGAGGCCTTATGAGGGTTCCTTGGGGGCCCAAGTTGCACAGCTAATTCATGATCCTGCTCTTCTTCACTGTAGCTGTAAGACTAAACATGTGAAAGGCCAAAAGATACCGAGAAGCCACTCTGTTTGGACCAGGAAGCTTCATGCTCTAAAAGGTCTGACTAGTGGAATGTTTTGCAGCTCTGTGTTCTAGTTTAAACAGGCCTCTTACCTGATATGGTTTTATGTTATTATATCTTCAATAAAAAGTTTCTGAAATTCTCATACCTAACTCAAGTAAGATGTTTCATGTGGCAAATGTCACAGAGAATTAGTATGAATCACTGTAGAACAAATTGTTGCCCCCAAGGAATCCAAAAAAACAATTTATCCTATACCTTCGGACTCCCCCAGGTGGAGCCTCTTGCAGCCTCTTCTACACAAGGTGGGACACAGGTGACCCGCTAAGTCTGCATTTCCAAAAATATGGGCTGGAAGTAAATATTGTTCCATATGAAATCATAACAAAAAGGGCATCATTCTCTGAAATGCTTGTTTTCCCATCTCCTCTTAACAGTCTGAAATAAAGCATCAAAAAGTAGGTATCAGCCATAGTAATCTTTGAGGACTGGGGGAGAGTGGTGAGAAAGCCAAATTCCAAGGTGGGAAAAAACATAAGGCTAGACCAAATCCCCCTATCCTCCTCGGGGATGGAGAGGGAGGGCGAGGAGGCAAATTGGGAAAATGATAGGAAAACACCAGAAACTTCAATAAAATAAGCTGCCATTAAAATGCATGGGTAGATCTAAACATCTGTACCCCCATAATATGCTGAAATAAAAAAAAAAAGAATGCATGGGTAGGCCAGGCGCGGTGGCTCACGCCTGTAATCCTAGCACT
>NW_012151729.1:1782231-1785406 GCF_000956105.1 Propithecus coquereli
GAAAAAAAGAAAAGAAAAAGAGCCAAATAGAGTGAAAAAAAGAAAAATCTATGCTTTAAGCATTTCAATTTGGAAAGCAAATCTTGAAATTTAAATTAGATATTATAGACCAATTTGTTCAGAGATTCTCTAGCCTACCAACTCACAGAAACTGCAGAACATAGAAAAAAGAATTTACTTTTTTTTTATTATAATTTACACCAGTTTTCAACCAATGGCAAATAGGGTGATATCCTGCCTTTTAACTCACACCCCTTGGCATGGGGTTGGGGGAAAAAGAATAAAACATAATATGATAAATCAAACACCTAGGTTAATCAGTAGAAATTTTCTACACATATTTAGTAAGACCAACATCAAAATGAAATCTAAGGAATAAATTGTTATACTGGAAAAACAACTATCTGGAAAACTAAACAAACATGCAGCCTCTATCAAAGTAACCTGCACTCCTTATGGATATGGGTTAAATGGCTCTTTTAGACTTTTACTCTGTTTTATAGGAGATAGTAATTGCATGTGTTTACTCTGAATTATGACCATCTTCACAGCACTTCATACCGTATCTATAAACTACTGTCCTCATTCCTGTGTCTTTTAGGGTCCATGTATAATTAATTCCCTTCACCATCTGGACGTCCTCAACTCAGAGAGTGAGATGACGCCAGGTTTTCTGCCCACACAGCACAGGCAGCTTCCCTGCAAGGGAAGCTCATGCAAACCCTGGGGACTGTGCGGGTGCCCTTTGGGAAAAAACAAACAAGGCAATTATCTTGTTTTCTACTCACACGTCAGGCAGACCAGCACAGTGCGCACGAACAGGTCTACCACTAATTCACAGTGCTCAGGCACCCGGGACACAAAGAAGGGGATGATGATCTCAGCCGGGACGTAGAACTGGAGCGCGTAGGTGAAAAAGATCCCGATGGAGTACAGCAGCTTAACCGACTGGTACAACCTGTCAAGAGAGCCAGGACACCTTCGAAGCCTGCTCAGCACCCTCACCCGTCAGCGGGGAGCGTGCAAAACGGCCCCGCTGCAACTGGGCGACACCTGTCGAGGTTATAAACGCACATGTCCTTTAGACCAGCAATTTCAGGTCTAGGTAACATGCTGTGTGTATAATGTGCACTGAGTTTATCTGTGGTTGAACTTAACACCCAGAATATGTTCTTATGCTATAAACAGGAGAACACCCTTAGAAAGACGTAGTTTGGTAAAAGGTCTTACTTGCTCAGGCATAGATAATGAAATCTCTTTGGGAAAAATCAGCTGGTGGCTCTATAATTAAACAAGGAGCAGCCCCAACACCCTCCGGAGTGCTGCAAAGTCTGGAACCAGGAGAATGACACCCGCAGGGACGGCCAAATAAACTGCACCCACATGGAGGCAGAATGATTCGAGCGGCTGGGTTTGGGGTGTCAGGAAAGGAGACAGATGCTCGTCTATGGCTTGAGATCACGTGGGCTGCTTCTGCTGCTCCCAATCCATGTGTCTTCTGGGGAAAGGTGACACAGTGACACTGAGCTACCACCTGACTCTTCCCTCTTGGAAGGGCAGGAACATTTGGAAAGGTAAAAGCAGGTGGAAATGTCCATCACCCTGATTTGATCATTACACACTGTATCCATGTATCAAAATAACATATTCAATGTTATTTGTACATATGCACAATTATTATGTAACAATTAAAAATGAATTAAAAATAATTAAAAAATAAAAGCAGGCAGCAAAGAAAGACCTTTTGAAAACAATGGCCCACTTCAGGGCTACCACTTTGGGTGTGCAAACTTGATTCCCAGACCCCTGCTGGTTTGGGTGCCCCTTGCTAGATGTTGACACTACGGATAAATATTTTTCTCAATTTGCTCAATCTGTCCTTACCCAAAGTCTCACTGACTAGAGGTCTAAAAAGGGCACCCAGGCAGATTAGCCAGGCTGGACTGAGAGGTTATTCTGATCCCTGGGGCACTCAACAAGCTCCTCAGTATCTGCCAACAGCTGCTCTCCACAGTGAATTTTAATCTTCCAAACAGCATGGTTGTTTAGCACACACCCTGTGACATCTACCTCTTTAGAAAGCATTTCGGTGTGTCTCAGCATTTCCCTATAATACATCCACCAAGGAAAGAGAGGTACAAAAGGACTCCTGGCAACCCCCAGTCCACCGTGAGATACTCCCACCTGCACACAAGCCTGCAACTACCAAAGGAGAGGCCGGCAGAGGCTGGTAACTAAATACAGATTTGCTCTCCTCTCTCCCCATCTACTTGGAATAGTACAAAGTGAACCGACTGGATACTTGGCCCTTCTGGGCTTAGGATTTCCAAGGAAAAAAATGGTCCATCAGTCAGCGGATCAACCAGTGGCTTTAGCAGCAGTGTCCACAGGACCTCTCACCCAAACACAGTGGCAGCAGTGAGGGCTGGTGGTGGCCTGGGGGATGGTAGCAGCGGTGGGCTGGAGTCAAGTGGGCTGATGTAAGAGGTCAGTAAGAGTAAGAATCCACACTCTGACCCACTCATTTTTAAAAATATCCAGTGCTCCCGGGTTTCCCTCCTCCTTCACGTACCAGCAGTTGGGCAGGTTGAGGGTTACGCTGCCTTTGATACTAGATCCAAATTGCAGGTACCCCAGGCACCCCAGGCTGATGTAGAGGGCAGTGACGATGACCATTCCCACGTACAGGATGAGCGGAAATTTCTGGGGATCCTTCATTTTGTTTTCAAGAGGCAGAACCTATGAGAGAGTAGTGAGAGAGGAGAGAAAGCACGGACAAAAAGCAAAATTAATGGCCAACAAAAAAATTAACATCCTCAGAAAAAAGTAACTTCTTTATCCCCAGAAGTCCCCAAAAGCGTATCTGTCCTTTACTAGCCAAGCAAACAAATCAAAGTTATTTCATCAGAAGTTATGCTCTCGGGACTGCAAGGGATTCCACAGCCCACTGCCTAACCAGGATGTCCTAAGAGGTAAGGGTGGGGCAGGGCTGGAGCCCAGGAGTCCTGCCCCAGGCAGCAGTCTGTCCTTCTGCTGCAGGAGGACAACCTTAAGGTTTACAACCTTAGGACAAGCAGAGATTTACACGCAGTCACTCCTGAAGCCTCGCCCAGGATGTCAGAGCCTTGACACATCAACACCACCTGGGTGATTCCTCAGGATTTTGACAAAAAAA
>NW_012151729.1:1785456-1786482 GCF_000956105.1 Propithecus coquereli
GGTGCCACAATGAAATGCCCCTACCGATTCCCACAATCACTTCAAAGGCTCCAGGGAAGGAAAGAAGAGGCCAGAATGTTCTCAGAGACAAGAGGCTGCCTGCTTTAATAGGATGGCAATGCAATGCTAAATCACAAGACATCGCAGGAGAAAGGAAAAATGACCGCGTGCACTTGAAGATCAAAAGCAGCCTGTTTCCTTTGAGCAGTGAGCTGTAGAACGGAGACAAGACCCACAGACAGAGCCAGGAAAGCGAAGCAAACACCAAGAGGCATCTAAGGATAGCACGAGGTCTGCGAATCAGAGACTGCTGCCTCCTGTGGGGCACAGCGGAGACAAACCTGGCAGGAAGTGTGGCATATGCTACAAGGGGGCAAAGCCAGGCTGGAGGGGAAGGCGGGGCAGTGAGAGGAGTCGGGCCCATGTCACTGCCCCAGCTCGACCGGGCAGGGAGCAGGAGCTAAGTCAGCGACAGCACATCTTACCTAGACAGACCTACTTTTTCCAGAGGAGCCACTTTGGAAAAAAAAGCAAATTATTTGAACCATCCCCATCCTTTCTTCCAGCACCCTTTGGATTCAAGAATTGGGCCCTCAGCGTGGACATTATAAACACCGTACGGGTGGAAGCTGTCTCCTCAACACTTAGAGCTGATCTGTCCACGGAGGAAACCTACACATCTGAATCGAGGCTTCAAGAATTGCTGGCACCAGACAGGATTAGACTCTGGAGTCCAAGCATCCTATCTTACCAGCACATATTTAGGCCATTTACTAGAAAGCAGGATATATCATACCCTTTTCAGTTGTTCTGGGAACAGCAGCTGGCTTTAGACAGCCCTGGGCCCTGGATTAGCTGCTGTCTGGGCTGTTTCCAGGCTGGTCTAGGAGAGGGCCTGAAGGTCTGACTATGAGCAAATGCTAGACAACATTCACATCTTTCATCCTTAAAACATTCAATGTTGATTAAAATAAAAAATCATACAGATCTATCTTTATTCCAAAGACAGAGGCTCAGAGTGAATAA
>NW_012151729.1:1800812-1817190 GCF_000956105.1 Propithecus coquereli
ACTATAATATATAGGTATTTAGATAAATACGAAGTATGCTCTAACAGGGTGCCAGAATAGCATCAGGTGAACAAAAGGAAATGTATTATTAATCTCTATAACAGGCTTCTCTTTGAAAAAGATTTCAAAACAACTACACTACAGTCTTTTGAAAAATAAAAAATAAAAATAAATACTCTTCTTTGGACCCCTGCTGAGAAATGTTAGACTTCTTTAAAAGCAGCATTTCGATACCTGGAATGAAGATGGACTAATAGGTATTTTGGCTCTACAATGAGACATTAGAGAAGATTGTTCTGTAATTATTCCTGAGTCACAAATGTAACGTAAGTTCTTGGAAGTAGGTGCTCTCTGCTGGTTAGTGGATAACTCCTGCCCAGGTTCCTGCGTCAGATCAGGTTGAGGTATCAGGCAGGGAATTTCACAACAAATGTCAGGGGACACTAGCTGAAGAAATATTTAATTCTACATACTTACTGATTGCTACTGACTCATAACCCAGCCAAGTGGGAAAAGTTTAATTTATAAGAAAACACACAAATTAAAATCAGCTCATTATCCACATAGCTCCCCAATTCTGCAATAGTCAGTCCTCACTTAACATTGACGATAGGTTCTTGGAAACCACAACTTCAACTGAAACGACACACAGTCATTTTCTTCAACCTCATTTCATTATAACATTGATGAGGAAAAAAATGATTTCATCATACGTCATTTCCAAGAACCTATCGATGACATTAAATGAGGACTTACGTCAATTATAATAATAACAGCTTTTTCAGAAAATGCTGTTAAATGTACATGTGGATTGTGAGATGTACTCCAATTTCGGAATCATTATAACTGTGAAGAAGTGCATCTCGGAATTAAGGATACGCAGTGATAAAACATTTATTGGGAGGTCCCTCTGGGCAAGGTGCTCTGCCCAGAACTGTGTCACTCATCGTCACCCACATGCTGAAGACACAGGGAAGCCATCAGGTGGAAGACCCCAGCCTGCTTCCTGCTATGGCATGTGCACGAGGAACAAGATTATCTTAATATCAGACCTGTACATGCTCAGAATTAGGGAAAACACTCAGAAACATCAGACGGCAGGGGAATGCTCACGGGAAGCAGGGCAAAATGCCAACACGGAACAGTGGCAACGAACAGCAGCAACCAAAATGACCCAGAGGGTGCATCTTTAGCTGTAGGCCACACAAAAATGAAGCTGTGACAACACAATGGGCAGTGACCACACCAACGCAGAGCCAAACCTCCTCCCCTGCGCTGCACCCGGGCAGACAGCACTGCTTCATCGCTGCACGTGGTGAGCCCAGAGGCAGGCTGAGACCTGCTCGCAGGAAAGCAGCAGGGCTGCCTCTACGCACAGACATCGCTCTGGATGGACACTGCCAGTCAGCTGGGACGGAGGCGCTACAGGAACCCGAATTCTCATCCCAGCCCTCTGATCATGGCAACCACTGCAGTCTACCTGCCTGCCGCAGTTTAAAATTAAATGTGGCACGTGTGCCTGTCTACAGGAGGTAGCTTCACTGGCTTCATCTTTAATGTCCGTCAGCGTATATCCTAGGCACTCTTGAGAGCTCCAATTACAATGCGAAATCATGGTTTATTTACCCTTCCTTGTCTGATAATGGAAATGGTCAATTGTGCATTCATCGGCCCTCCTTCCAGTCCCATAAAAAAATGGGACATGTCCTCATTAGTATAGTGGTGAGTAAAAAAATAAAAGATTAAAAAAAAATGGGATATGGAGAGCTGTTTATTCTATGTTTGAAAAAATAATTCTGTAGAAGAGTCAACATCTGCCACTCATCTGACTTCCCATAACACGGAAAACACAGCAAATGATCACTGAAGACAATGTTAATCTCAATCCATAATGTCATTTCCTCAGCATGGGCAGTCCCTGGTTTTTATGACTCACTGTTCTCCTAGAAACCATAGCCGTGGGTGACTGGGTCACTATTAAGCAGACTGTGTGGAAATGAAGTAACATGCACCTGTCAGACGGACCAAATTAAAAAGATTGATTTACCCAGTGTTGGCAAGGGTGGAAAAACAGATACTTACATACTCCAGAAGGGAGTGTCTACGAAATGAGTAAGTAGCTTTTGGAAAAAGGAACTTGGCAATATAAAATATTCAAAAGTGCATACTCTTCAGCAATTACTCCTCTAGAGAAATATCTTAGAGAAGTATTTACATTAATACATGTTCACGAAAAGAAATGCAAAAGGACATTCACTGTCTTAACATTTAATACTAAATATTATAAATGACCCAATAGCAGACTGACGGGGGAACAGCTATTCTCCATGATGCTACGTACCAATTAAAAAGGATGAAGCAGATAACCTGGAAAGCTCTCGAAGGCACTTTCCAGGGTAAAAAAAACAAGGTAGACGAACACTACATATAATTTTTCTAAATTATCTTTAAAAAAATGAAAGCAAAATCTACTTTTATTTATGTATTTCTCTATCTACTTACATAGCGTGTAAATACATTCACAGGATCTGGAACGAGTCAGACCCATCACACAGAGGGGGTCCCTGAGAGGACACTGGGTGTGGGGTGTGGTATTCGAGAGGCCTTTGTAGTGTCTGCATTTTAATGAATATGTATTGACGAATTATCTGGGGAATTAAATTTAAATAGCTTTTTTTAAGTTATACTTGTATTTGCCTGCTTTTACGTTTTTCCTCTTCACAAGGCTTGGCAAAACGCATTGTCTTTTTCACAAACAGCCACGTGTTTAAGGGCACCTTTTTCTCAGCCTAATCTTCCACTCATCTCTACACGGATGTTTTCTCTCACAGTTCACAGACCTGCCCGCAAGGGCTAAGTGGCCAGGGGGAATGACAAATGAATTTAAGATTTTGACAAACAAATATAAAACTGGAGTTGATAAGGAATTACTTTATCTAAATACAAATTAGAAAAAAAAGATTTGTATTTTCATCTTAATATTTTTCCCTATTTTCCCATTGTGTACAATGACCACGTGTTAACTATCTAATTGGAAAAAAGCTAAATCAGTCATCTGATTTTCAGGGATGTCTGGCAACATCTGGAGACATTTTTGATTGTCACAAGTCAGGGGAGGTGGTTGTTACTAGCACCTAATGGGCAGAGACCAGGGATGCTGCCAAACATCCTACGTTGCACAAGACAGTCCCCACAATAAAGAGTTATCTGGCCCAAAATGTCAACAATGGGGAAGTTAAAAATCTCTAACCTAAATATGCCGTAAGTCAGTGGTCTGCCACCTTTTTGGCACCAGGAACCGGTTTCATTAGAAGACAATTTTTCCACAGATGGAGGCGGTGGGGGGCGGGGGGCACTCAGGCGATGATGCGAGCGATGGGAAGCAGCTGTAGATACAGATGAAGCTCCGCCCGCCTGCCACTCACCTCCCGCTGTGTGGCTGGTTCCTAACAGGCCGCGGACTGGTACCGGCCTGCACCTCAGGGGTTGGGGACCACAGCCATAAGTAACATACAACTATGTTACACTGACCTGTTTGGTTTGTTTCCTTGCTATTTAACAGGAGGATGGGGGAGGGCCCAGGCTGGTACCTGCACAATGAACTGGAAGATCATGACCAGGCTGACCAACATGCTGATGTTGGCCAACAGGGAGAAGATGGACAGGGCTCGGAGGTTCCTGACGAAGACCAGCAGCACCAGGAAGGGCAGGAAGGAGAGCATGTAGAGTCGTGAGTCCATGGTGGGGTTCGCAATCACCGTCTCGTTGCTGTGGCAGTTGTTGGTGGTCCCATTGGCCGCTTCTATCACCTAGAATGCGGGGAAGGAAGTAAAAGGAAAAGCCTCTGAGCCAACAAAGGCCAGTGGATCTCCCGCTAGGAGGATTTCTTCCCATATTCTCTCTCTCTCTCTCTCTCTCTCTCTCTTTTTTTTTAACTAGTACCCTACCTGTTTGAAGTTGTCAGCCAGAAACACAAAATAGACACAGCAGAATCCCAGCTGAGTGACAATCAGGAAGAAGTCCACGATGTGCCTGGAGATGGGGACGGAAAGAATATAAAGATCATTACAATATAAACGCAGGACTCCCGGACGGACCAGTGTTTTAAATGGTGCTTTTTCCCAAGCCAGCACAGACCATTCCCAGCAGGTGACAAAGATGAGCATGCCCTGGTAAAAGGAAGAACTATGCTAGGTGCCACTGGTCTGGGGCTTTGGGAGGAAGCTGAAGGAGGTGCTCGCTGTGTGGTTTCTGAGGTCCCCTTCCTGGCACACAGACACCTTACCACTGCCCAGCCCCTTGGCATCCCCCCTGCCCACCTGCCCACCTATCCCACCCCACACCTTTTTCCTAGAGCTACTCGACCAACGTAAGAGATCAGG
This sequence comes from Propithecus coquereli, assembly GCF_000956105.1. NCBI lineage: Eukaryota > Metazoa > Chordata > Mammalia > Primates > Indriidae > Propithecus > Propithecus coquereli. The sequence continues at coordinate 1,805,195 of NW_012151729.1, forward strand.
AAGTGGATCCCTTCACCATCTCTTTCTAGAACTTGGATCCAAGAACCAACCTAGTCTCACATAAGTACATAGAAATAGATGTACCAAAACAGATTGCTGGTTCAACAACCGCTGGTAACAACCTAAAGGGTCATCAAAAGGAAAGTGATTATTTCCATTGTTAAATGGGACATTACACAGCAGTTGAAAAGAATGTGTTGAATGCATATGTGCTGATAGAGAAAAACGTCTAAGACATTTAAGGGAGATACTATGTGTGTTACTGTTTCCCAATAACATACATAGTATGGTCCATTTATGCAAAAAAATTTTAAAAACATATGTATGCTCACATACATACAGAAAATTCCAAAAGGATACTCGTGCAACTGTGATCAGTACTCACTTTTACTTTTCACTTTATGTATTGATCAAAAAAATGCTTTTACTATGAGCACAGATTTAAAAAGCACACATTTTACTAAAAGAAGGAAGGGAAGGGAGGAAGGAAGCAAGCGTAGAAGAAAGGAAAAAAGAAAAGAGAGGGAAAAAAAAAAGAAATAACAACCAACCAACTTAATGGTGTTCATTTGCAATCTGGCTTCTCCCAGTCACAAATAATTTTGCCAAAAGACTTATATAATCTGCATCACAGGATGAAGTTATGAATGCATGTGACAGTTTCCTCTATGATCACAAAAAGAAACTTTTCTAGAGAACATTGTTTTAATGTGGCTTAATGTTTTAAAAAAAGGATTCAGCCCATGACGGTCTCAATTTCCTACATCTAAATATAAGGAGAAAAAAAGTAGACTATTCCCCTCTAGGCATCTGAAAAATTACCATAAGGAGAAATTTCCAGACACTCCTACCCTGTTCTAGCTCACCTCGCCTCCTCCTTGAAGCCTTTCCTTCTCCCATCTACTGTGTGCTTCTCACCTGGCACGGTCAGACGAGAGAATCTCTAAAGTTCCTCCCACTCTGAGCACCGAGGATGTGTTCCTAGCTCATGACACTTTCTTCCTATTGGTGTCTGATCTCATTTTGTTCTCTGGTTCTCTTCCCACATATCTTTCTCCTTATGCAGACTACAAGCCCCTGGAGGGCGAGGACCACATAATTTACCACAGAAAATCTCCCCTCCCTGGCTATTAAATAGAACTGTTTTGTTCCACTTATAAGAGAGTGCTTAAGTATATTTGTTGAATGAACAGTGAATCAAATACAATCACTGGGCTGGGCGCGGTGGCTCACACCTGTAATCCTAGCACTCTGGGAGGCAGGTGGACCGCTCGAGGTCAGGAGTTCAAGATCAGCCTGAGCAAGAGCGAGACCCTGTCTCTACTAAAAAAAAATAGAAAGCAATTAGCCGGACAACTAAAAATATATAGAAAAATTAGCCAGGCATGGTGGCGCATGCCTGTAGTCCCAGCTACTCAGGAGGCTGAGGAAGAAGGATCGCTTGAGCCCAGGAGTTTGAGGTTGCTGTGAGCTAGGCTGACACACCACGGCACTCTAGCCAGGGCAACAGAGCAAGACTCTGTCTCTAAAAAAAAAAAAAAACAAATACAATCACTGGTCAAAGACTGCCAAAGCTGGAATGGACCTTTGAGACCTTTCAGGCCAGGGTCCATGTTTTCCTGATGAAGAAACTGAGAACCAGGGAAAGGAGAGGTCACCCCAGCAGAACTGAGGTAGCACCCAAGTCCACTGACCCAAACAACACTTCTTCCATTCCCTGCAGTCTCCCACATCATACCTCCACGCTGGGAGGCCACGGTTGGAAAGAAGGAAGAAACGAGTTACCTTCCCCAGTGTGCATGGTTCCGGAGACAGGAGCAGGGGCTGGATTCTAGCCCATACATCACAGTGTCCCCATAGTCCACAAAGGATTTGTTCAGTCTGGGGGAAGGGGAAGAGCAGAGTATGTGGGTTAGACCAGGACAATGACAGAACAAACTCAGCCACCGAGACCTGGGCCAATTCCCCATCTGTCACCCTGGAGGTACCACTCTGAGTCCTGTATCTAATGCTTTCAAGGATCAGAAATGTTAAGTTGATGGGATAGTTACTGTCATTGTAATGAACAACCATCTGGTGATTAGAATGTGGTGTCTATGCACTGGACGTGAGAAAATTTGACAGATGACAATGAGCCGAAAAAGATGGCAACAACAGCCCGGGAAAGGGAAGGCTGCAACACTGAGCACCACCTTCAGCTAGTGTCAGGAACAGAGTGGTCTGCCTAAGTGCTCCCTTTTCAAGGTTGGTAACAAAACCCCAAAGGACAGTCTGCCCCTCGAGAGGTGGCTCAGAGGGCTCTCACCTGTGGCAGAAGTGGTGAGCGCATTTCACCAGGATGCCCATGCAATGCACAGCCACGATGCCAATCACCAGCAGGCTGAGGGGGCCCATCTAGGCATTGCAGGCATTGCAGGCAAGAGGAGGAGAGATAAACAGGCAGAATTAGGGGTGAGCCCAATCAGAACATGATTTGCAAATGATTAGAATGCTGCTAAGGCACTTTCCACTGCCAAAACTTCTCCGAGAGAGAAATGTGATCGCAGAGACAGGCTCCGTGAGATGGGCGCTATCTGCACTTGGAGAGATTTAATCTCGTGGAGAAGAAGAACACAAGATAAGTCTGTTCTGAGACTGTGGCAATGAGCAGAACAGGAGCTCCTGTGACTCTGTGGGAAGAAGAGATGGGCTCAGGGAGGTGGGGGGAAACTGCTTGAGCCGTTTTAAGCACATGGTCTCTACCACTAAGTGAGCTCCACAAGGGTGGGAATCTTTGCTTAATTCATGGATACGTTCTATTCTAAGAGCCTAGAGCAATGCCTGGCACACAGAAGACTCTCAATAGATATATCTTTAGATAAATGAATGTCTGAATTTTGCTTCTTCTCAGCTGAATTAAAAAAACAATGTTTAAAAACCGAGTAAATTTTAAAAACAACAGAAAATTATCTCCCAAAATTTGTCGCAATACTTCTCCCCAGCGATGCAGACCCTTACCAAGATGCCTGCATTTTTCACTGCCAGGGGCAGCCCCAGGAGCCCTGTGCCAATGTTGCCTTTTAACAGGTGGATCAAGGTCTGGAACCATCTGAAGTAGAAAGAAGATAAAGGGAACATTAACCATCACGATAGCTCACTCTCACTGAGCACTTAGCACTACACTAAGTGCTTACATGCATTACCTTATTTGATTAAAAAAACAACGCAAGAAGATATTATATGAAGGATGAAGAAACAAGCTCACAACCACAACACTACTAAAAAACAGAGCAACCAGGCAAAAAAACCAGGCAGGACCACCCAACAAACCACTCTCCACCACCCTACAAGAAGCCACCACCCGCGGCAGAAGACGGTAACAACAGCACGAAAAAAAGAAGGAAGAAGAAGCAGAACACCGCCGCCACAAAAAAATAATAACGCAACAAAAAAAACAGGAGGAAGCAAGAACAACCAAAAAAAAAAAAAACACCGCCGTCAAGAAAAAAACACCAACAAAACACAGCAAGAAGAAAGGAAGCAGAGGAGGCGGGCAGAAGAGAAAACACCGCGGAAGAAACCAGCAGGACCAGCAGCACCAAAACACCTGCTGCGGGAGAAGACACCTCTGGCAAAGGGAAGTGTCTGGGAACAAGACCCCAGAAAGACACGTGGGGCACGAACCAGAGGGAGTAGTACTTGGGTTTAGTGGCCACTCGAGTCAGGACAAGGGTGAAGGTGCAGTGGGCAGGGAATTTCTCTTCTTTCTACTGGGATTGGAAACTCATCAAAGGACTGACAGGGGAGGGGGCTTGTCTTCAGCATTTTCCATCCTTTGTTACCTCCAGAAGGATAGGAAACAGGTCAAATATAGCATTACTTTGCCCCAAATCACTCAGAAAATCTCTTGGTCTTCCTGCTGTCCCCAGCCTTTTCAGGAAAGATCAAGGGAACTATTTCCACTCTAAGTGAGAAGAGGTTAAGTGCTCTCCTGCCCATCCTGAGGATTGCAAGAGCCCATTATCAGTAGCAGGATAATGGGCCTATTAAATTTCTATCTTAGCAAATGTGTAATCCACTTAGGGCAAAGGTACGCATTATAACAAGCCCACTGCCTACCAGAGACCTCCCAGTGGGAGACTGGGTCCCTCTGGCCCTACCTCTGCACTCGCCTCCAGATGACAATTCCCTCCCTCCCTTCTCTGGCCCTGTTGTCTCCTCAGTAAAGACAGAGGTCTTTACAGAAGTCTTCTCCACGGTGCCTTCAGCTCAAACACCAGGATTCTAGGCAGTTGGCCACAATGACTCCTTTTAATAGACGGCCCCAAGCAGGGATTACCCAGTGCTCTGTGAGTATCACAGAATCAGCTTCCTGGACTGCACAGTCTTAACTGCAAGGTGAACTATCTTTCTGGAAAGGGAAAAGAGGAGCCCAGATCTCTGGAGTTCCATTTATGGTCCATCAGTAGTTTTTAGACTTTCTGGTCTCAGGGCCAGAAATTTATTCTCTGATAAGGGTCCTGAATAATTTATCAGAGAATAAAGGTATCCTGAGACCAGAGATGATGCTTATGGGGATTGTACCTGCTGATGTATTATACTATATTAAAAAACTAAAACTGAGGAATTTTAAAGATATTTAATTAAAAATAACAATAAGTTCATAATATGTTAATACAAATAACAATTTCTTTTAATGAAAAAGAACTCCATTTTCCAAAAAAGAACATGTGAGAAGAATGGTTCTGTCTTACTTCTTTTTTCCCCCCAAATCTCTTTAATGTCTCACATAACAGAAGACAGCTGGATTACCTGGTTCTAAGTTCAATCTACTGTGATACATTGTTTTGGTTGAAGTATACGAAAAAAATGTGTTCTCTTGTAGACAGAAATCAGAAAAGGAAGGAGTATTTTAATAGCCTCTTCAGACAATTATGGTAATTTTTCCTTGACACTACTCCAAAATGCAATATACGATAGTTTCTTAGAAGTTAGCTGCAGTGTGGAAGCTGAACTTTTCTTACTCTAGTACATTAAAATCCATTGATGGTCTTGCTCTTTCGATGGATCTTTTACCCACGCACAATTTCCTAACATCATCGTTTGGTTATCTGGAAGATGCTGGTTCCCTGAATTACACAGATCTTCCAAATGCTAACACCTTTCATTATACAATATCAAAAAATCACATTCATAGTATCACCAGTGATCTCACCAGAAAAGTCTTTAAGTAGAGGGAAGCCGTCAAGCTCATGGGGCTGGACATAAGTTTTTTCCAATTTTGCTTGAAATCTCGAATTTTATTGTGGGTAACAATTACACATTTTTGATTGTTATTCTTGAGGTGATGAGCTCATTTCATTCATTTTCAAGAAAATGTCTACTAAGTACCTGGGTCTGAATAATCTATAGTTCATTAGTTGTTCTTTCTAGTAAAAATGTGTTCTATGAAAAAAAAAAAAAAGCAGCAAGTTCACTTAACGACTCAATCACTCACGGTCTTTGCCTTGACACAAGCATCATACCTTGGTATGTGCTAAAAGTGCTTCATGCGTACTTCCCATCTCGTCACATGGAGTATTAAAAGACCTGTACTGAAGGGTCATGATTTTAAAAAATTAGTAATTTGATCATTTCATCACATTCTTAAGCAAAATTTGCTTTTCTCTTTACACATGTGTGACAGTGAAGAATACAATGATGACGAGTATAATTTGGTGCCACTGCCACGATTCATGCTACAGTGCCTGTAATTTTACCCACCATTGACTCTACACAATCAGTGCAAATATCAACACAGTGAAACGGCAAACAACATCTTAGTGCTATTATAAAGATAGTTTTGACCTTACAGACTTCTTGGGAACCCCATAAGGTCTGCAGAACACATTTTGCAAACAGCTGCTCCAGATCACCTAGAGAAAGCCAGCTGCGGTCAGCTGGTGTCTCAGCCTGCCAGCCTGGAGAAGAATCACTGAGGCTCAATCAACAGCTGGTATAATGGAACTCAGAAGGGCAACAGAAGAAAAATCTGCCCAATAGCACTAAATGAGGCTGTCTCCAAAGCAGTCCATAGCTTGATGGCATCAAGTGTTAGGAAATAACCTCACTAAACACATATCATGGAAATGTCTGGGGTTCCTATTTACGCCCCCTAATTAGGGGTTTTTACTGAGCCCTTAACTTCCAGAAGAGCCAGTGTGTGCATGCATATGTACCGTAGGACAAGAAATACTTCCATGTATGTTGTTCCTTGGCAAACTAGATAATAGGGTGGGGCAAGGTAGAAATAGAAAATGAACCCAGCTCAAAATGTGTTCCTCACACTTCCTATGTAGTAGAGATTTATTTGGGTTAACAAGGTTCTTCAAATCAACTTACACCTTAATCATACCCAGCATGTCTTCTACATAACTGCTTGTGTGAATCCTATGCCCCAGCCTGGAAGTACTCAACCAGTCCTCCGAGCCCATCCTAATGAAATACTTTTCCCTGTATCACCTGTGATGGAACTGCGATACTTGCCATCACCTACAGATGTGTTTTCTTGGTCACCCACTTTGTATCCCAGTATCAGGGCAGGAAGGAAACCTCAGAACAAAGTATACCCTGGAAAAGTACCAATATAAGTCCAACGAACGTATCTTCTGCTTTGCTCAATTTCCAATAAACGAGGGGAAATAATTTTGTGTTGACCACTAGTGATAGCCCAATATGGGAAAAAAGAGATATTCAGAATGGCTAACAGGCATGCATCAGCTTTCACATGTCCAAAACCTAGGAGCTACTATCCTGGAGGCTCTAGTTGGTTGGTTTTGAGCTTCAAAGAAGTCTCTATGAAAATGAAAATCCAGATCCCATCTGGCAAGTATCACACAGACAAGTTGACGCCTGAGAACAAGAAGCAGCAGAAACTGGAAGGGAAGCTATAGAGAGAGAAGCTTGGAAGAAGCATTTCACAATAATGAGTGTGACCTCTAAACGGAAGCTGTCACATGCCACTGGCTGTGTGTGGAGCTCCTTCTGCCCAGGGGCAGCCAATGGGGTGGATGAGATTAGAGGAAAGAGGGGAAGGGTGAGCACACTGCTGCCAGGTGTGGTCTAAGCAATTTTTCCCGTCAGCTACAAATGCAAGCAAATGATCTACACAAGCATGCCATGAGCTGTGAGACAGGCCCTTTGTGAGCAGAAATCAGCTAGTGGTGGTGAGGGGCCGGGAATGTGGGCGCCATATCCTCTAGTTCCATCCCAGTTCACAAGAGAAAGTGCCCTGCGCCAGAAGAGGGCAGGCAGACGGGCTTCAAGAGAAGCTTCCATGGTCCCCTTGGGTGGTGACAGGGGATGAAGGTGCCCTCAGTAAGCCACACCCCACCCACGAGGGAGCACAGAGAGGGTTATAGCTAAGCTTGGGGGCTGCAAAATCCAGGACCAGAGAAATGTCAGAAGTCTGCTGAGGTTGGAGAGTAGCCAGGATGCTCGGTGGAGTAGAAGAAAATCTTCCTCTGAATGTTCTAATTCAAGTGGTGAGTACCACAGAGTCAGCATCGCTTCATGGTGGGGTCCTTAGTTTTTCTTTACATGTAGGGAAACTGAGGCCCAAACTCAGCCCAGATGAGGCTTGGGTTTTAGTTTCCAGGGACAAGACTCAGGCCCTCCTTGGAGAATGCAAAGTGGATCTTCTCTTCTCTATTAACCCCTGAATTTTTTAAGTGCAGAAGTTATTCTTCCCTCTTCCCCCTTCTTCGGCCAAATGAACTGGCAACGTGGGGCAGAAGTATGGGAGAGACTTTGCAAAGGAGGCTTCCGATTGGGCTTAGAGATTATTTGAGGTTCTGGTACAGATGCCACACAGTTCTAAGTTAAGAGAATTAAGAGAACGTCTTTGCTAGAAGCTTTTCTTAAGTGCAAGCGCTTACTGAGCCCCAGCTTTGTGGGACCAAGACAGCTAAAAGGAACAAAGAATAAGAAACAGACTAGAACATGGCAGCCAAGGAGGGCAAATCTCAGGACAATCACTCGCCTAATCTCCATATTGTTTACGTTCACGTGTGAAGTGGGGGACTGACAAAATGGAGGAGAGGAGAGAAAAATAAGTCTAAGGGAGACTCAGGAACATGAATCCCACCCAGGAGGGCAGAAGATAAGTGATACTTACGTTGTGCTGTTGCTTTCCCCAAAGCGCTGGTAGGAGCCCGGGGAGGAGGGGTTGCTGAGGCCTTCGGAGGGGCTCTCCTCGGGGCTCACGTCAGTGGAGCTGTAGTCATGGTAGTCCTCGTTCCGAAGTCTCTGCGTGGACATGGCAGCTGCGGGGGGAGGGCTAGCATTAAAACCTCCCGCAGCTGGGCCCTGCAGCTCCATGTCTGGGGTGGACTCTGGGGCAGCAGCAGTCATTGTCACGGTTGCTCTGTGACAGCTGCACTGCGGATTTAGTATGAGGGTGCCTGGTACCGAGGGAAATGGGAAAGTGCAAAGTGCACGGGGGCGGGCTGGGTTCCCTCGGCTTCTGCCTCCCGACTTTCCCAATCGGTGCCGCACTCATAAATGTCTAAATTTGACAGAGTGCACCTGGACAAAGCAGGTGAGGCACTGCTTGGGAGGGGTGAGGGAGAGCGCAGAGAAGCCCTTCCAGGAAGCATTCCCCATTCCTTAGGTCACGATTACTTACTCCTTTCTCTGAGCTTATTTCTTGAAGCTTGTGCAATAGTTAAAGTGTATATACACCCACCTCGTCCAAGAACAAGCTCTCAGTGGGTGAGAATCTGGATATTTCTCCCGTATCCTCTGTTTCCTCTGCCTTCACTAGAGTACCCTGTGGCATTCAAGAAATCTCCTCTGCATCATCCAGTTCTGCTCAAACTCCCCCAGGTCCCAGAGCCACGAACGATGTTCTCCTTCTCTCTGCCATGACCTCAGGCCTACCCTCTACTCTTTAGAGGCCATCGGTAACTCTCATCTCCTGACCCTGTGACTCTTTTCTTGCTACCAACCGAGGTACTGAAAAATAGTCGCTGAAAGCAGCTCAGAGGAAGGCCAGGAGCACGAGGGGTGCTCACCCCTGGCCCCTGTCTCAACATCTCCCCTCCACAATCCTCCTTCCTTCATATTTTTATGGGTTTGCTCATTTTTAAAAGAAGGTGGGAGAAGAAAACCTTCCTCCTGTGTGCTGGAAGGACAATGAGGGTGGTGTCCCCGGGTGGACTTTCTCAGTAACGCTACTAGTCAAAGGAAAGGAGAAGGACAAGGGCTTCTTTACGACACACAGTAAGGACACATTTGGAGTTGCACAGTCCCCCAGAACCTAGAGACCATTGCTAAAAGAGCCTTCGCAGGTCACTCCAACCCCTCATTTTATGGATGAAGAATCAACCCCAAAACATGAAGTGACCTTCCCCACTTGCAGCTACGTAGTGGCAAAGCAGGAAGCATATCTATCTCCTGATGCCCTGTCTGAATCTGGAAACATCTGCCAAATACAGTGCCAGCTGCTAAGAGGCAGTATTACAGTACAATGAAAGACAGTCAACTTCCTACTTTCCAAGAATCTGCAATCAAATGAGAAAAGAAGGTACATTAACATTAAAAATTACAAATAAAAACCCTTCTGACCCTTGGCAGACGGGTGCAGCTGCTTGCCCGTGAGGCTGTCCTCCAGGATGTGGCTGGACGCAACCCCCGCCCCCACCGCCGCCTGAGTCTGACGTGCTGTCTTGTGAGGAGACGGGACCTCCAACTGCCATCATAACACTCCATCCTGCCCCAGCACCCAACACGAGCCACCAGAGGACAACGCCCTGCTGAGGGCTCCCCAGAGGCCCCGTCCCAGGGACTCTTTTGGAAACTGGCCCAACCCTGGCACCAGAGCGATCCACGGGAGATCTCATTTTCTCCCACCAACTGTAATGTAGGAAGGACCCCAAGCAATCTCACAGGGAAAGTTCTAGGCAGAAAGCCAGGAAAGGGCCTGGAAATCCCAGGGCGGATCCTGCCTAGCTTCAGTGCCAGAGTCACTCAGCTAAAAACCTACGAGGGCTTCCTTTACTCACACGCTGGACCAAAACAAGGACGTCTTCGAGCTCTGGGGCAATTAAACTCATGAGAAGGCCAGGAAAAAAAACTGTACGAAGTATCTTAACAGGAGCAGTTGAAAACCTCTTGCTATGCAGGCGAAAGCTAGTAAGTTGATTTCTGTATCTGTCAGGAGGCCTAGGTTCTAAGCCTGCCTCTATCGCCAGTTTGCTTAGTAAATTTGAACAATTTTCTTTATTTGTCTACGACCTTAGTTTCCGAATATGCAAAAAAGGGGAGGAAGGTGTGGACTAAAATATCTCTCAGCTCCCCTCTAGTGCTAATATTCTAGGAATCAATAAACATAATTATTAGTGCAAGCAACAGCCAATTTCTAGTCTCTTCCAACATACCAAAGCATCTAAGGAATAGAACCTTCCAAGTGAATCTTGTGAGAAAGAAAAGAAACTTTGTATCTGAGGAATGCAAGCCCCCTGTAAATTATCAGGCCCGGAGAGGCATTAAAATGTGATGGCTGTCATGTCTCACCCCTTCCTTGAGCTAAACAATTGCCTCTTGAATCCACTTGCTATGTGGGCTGTAGTCTAACCGACTCTACATAGCCATAAAATGCCATACACCTCATTACTCATACCCCATAGTTCAACAATGTACAGCCAATCACTAATCAATGTTATTTCTGTAAAGCAAGGAGAATTCCTGTCGAACAACTTTGTGTCAGCCCACTCTTTGTCCCCTTTTGCCTTTAAAAAAATTGCTTATAACAAAAGACAAAGGCCGCATTTCCTTAGACAACCTGGAAGTGTTTTCCCAGGTGCTTTGAGTGTTTTCCTCACTTTGGCTCAAGTAAACTCTTTAAGATTATATGTTGTGCCTCAGCTTCTTCCTTTAGGTCAACACCTATATATTACAGAAGGTGAAGGGACAGAATACAGGGACTGATAAATTCCCCAGCCCTTCCCCATCAAGCAATAAACCACTCTGTTGCTTCCTTGGTACAACTATTATATACGCTCAATTTATTTCAGACACTGAAAAGAGGCTTCTTTATGTTGTGTATAAAAACTGAAGTTACCCACAGCAGAAGGTCACTAAGAAAATTGTTTAAAAGGAAGCTGAAGGCCGGGTGGGGTGGCTCAGGCCTTAACCCTAACACTCTGGGAGGGCGAGGTGGGAGGATCACTTGAGGTGAGGAGTTAGAGACAAGCCTGAGCAAGAGTGAGGCCCTGTCTCTACTAAAAATAGAAAAATTAGCAGGGTGTAGTAGTGCACACCTGTAGTCCCAGCTCCTGGGGAGGCTGAGGCAGGAGGATCGCTTGAGCCCAGGAGTCTGAGGTTGCAGTGAGCTAGGCTGATGCCACTGCACTCCAGCCTGGGCAACAGAGTGAGACTCTGTCTCAAAAAAAAAAAAAAGAGTCAAGGGACTTTCAGGGACTTAGAAAGGGCTTGATAACACATCATTCCTTACTTCTCCTGGAAATTGCCCCAACAGAAGAGCTCTGTTTCATGTTAATATAAATTCTGAAAAAAAAAAAAAAAAGCTGAAATCTATAGATCTAAAGACCAAAAAACAACTGCAGGATATGGGAGACATGGCTTAGCAACTGCATGCATATTGAAAAAAGAAAAAAATGCTACTTAGGAGTTTCAGTTGATGATAAACTCAACAGAAGACAAAGACATAATAATAGATGCCAAAAGAATACAATTCTAGGTTGCATTAGGACAGGAGAGGATCACAGGTGGATGACAGCGCTACTCAGCTTGGCCATGCCTGTATCTGCTCCAGGCAGCGTACTATCAAGGGAATAACTACAAACTGTGGTATATCCAGGGGCCAGACTAGGATCAAGGCAGGCATGGAAACCAACGCAACGAGGAATGGTTGGAAGCACAGAGACGGTTCAACCTGGCAACTTGAGAGGTACAAAAACTGTCTTTAAAAGCTGTCATATAGGCCAGGCACGGTGGCTCACGCCTGTAATCCTAGC
>NW_012151729.1:1817240-1818382 GCF_000956105.1 Propithecus coquereli
TTAATATAAATTCTGAAAAAAAAAAAAAAAGCTGAAATCTATAGATCTAAAGACCAAAAAATGGGAGACATGGCTTAGCAATTGCATGCATATTGAAAAAAGAAAAAAATGCTACTTAGGAGTTTCGGTTGATGATAAACTCAACAGAAGACAAAGACATAATAATAGATGCCAAATGAATACAATTCTAGGTTGCATTAGGACAAGAGAGGATCACAGGTGGATGACAGCGCTGCTCAGCTTGGCCATGCCTGTATCTGGTCCAGGCAGCATACTACCAAGGGAATAACTACAAACGGTGGTATATCCAGGGGCCAGACTAGGATCAAGGCAGGCATGGAAACCAACTCAGTGAGGAACGGTTGGAAGCACAGAGAAGGTTCAACCTGGCAACTTGAGAGGTACAAAAACTGTCTTTAAAAGCTGTCATATGGCTCTGACTTGTTCTTTGAGCCTCAAAGATCAGGCCAAGCTGGGCTCAATAGGTGGAAAGCAAAGGAAGGCAGATCTTTAGCTACATATGAGGAAGAACTTTCTATCAAGGACAGTTATCCAAATGGAACAGATCGCTCTGGAAGAAAGCGTGTTCCCCATGCCTGGAAAAGTCCAAGCAGAGGCCCTTTCTTCGAGCCATTGCGTAAGGATTCAAGCATCAGAGAGGAGGGGTGCAGTCAATCCCCGGAGTTCCTTCTACTGCTATTTCTGGCAACCAAGGCCTCCTCCTCTTATTCTCCCCTGTCCCACTGAGCCTGCACGGCCGCCCCACCCAGAGGCTCCCTTTGACAAAACCTGATATCCAAGTCCACTGCTGCAATTGCCAGTTCCTGCCCTGTGGGAGATTTTAATAGCACTTGTTAACTGCAAATTGAGGCTTGTAACGTGTGAAAGTTAAAGGTAAGCTTGTCCTTCAGGTCCTTAAGGACAACGTACAGAGATCTTTGTGTTGTGGTCCATCAAAACCAAGTTAAAATCTCCATAAGATATTGAGACCCAGGCCAGGCGAGGTGGTTCATGCCTGTAATCATAGCACTCCAGGAGGCTGAGGCAGGAGGATCGCTTCAGGTCAGGAGGTTCAAGACCAGCCTGAGCAATAGTGAGACCCCGTCTTTACTAAAAATAGAAGAAATTAGCCAGCAACTAAA
>NW_012151729.1:1819641-1822521 GCF_000956105.1 Propithecus coquereli
TTTTTTTTTAAGGTAAAGCCAGAAATTCTTTTTATAAATTCAAATACTCATGTTTCCATTTTAAAACAGTATGGGATTCAGGAGCATATAACCTGGCTATCAAAAGTCCTGATTTCCAATCCCATAGTTGTTTTATTATTTTAGTACAGAATTGAGAGGATTCCATTAGATGATTTCTAGTATATTTTTACTTCTAAAACTTCAGGATTCCAATTTCAATTTTTTAGGGACTGAGTTTGTTCAAAATAAAGGAGGATTGAGACACAGTAGATGGTACCAGCCGTACAGTAACCACTAACCACAGTGGCCATTGAGCACTTGAAATACAGTTGGGCAAAACTGAAATGTGTACACACTGGATTTCAATGAATTGGTAAAAAAAATTGTGAAATAACTCATGAATTAATCATTTTTATATTGATTATATGTTGCAGTGATAATATCTTAGATATACTAGGTTAAATAAAACATACTAAAATGAAAAAAAAAAGGGGCGGGGTGTGGGGGAGAAAGGCTAGACAGATTTCTGGGCCCAATCTGATTCCACCTGGGCATTATATTTTTAACTAGCTTCCCAGGTGATCCTGATTATAGCTGGATTTATATAAAACACTACAAAAAAATATGACCTTACTATAATAGGTACGCTCCAGGCCTCACCTCCTATGGGAAGAGTTCATGCATCGGTAACACTTGTTTGTAGACTAAAAGTGCCATCATTATTCCGAAACAATTACATTGGGCTGGACTTTGGAACCCAGAGTAGCAGCAAATTCCCTAGATGCATTTTCTCCTCTCTGCTGCTGGAATTCTAAAGACACGAACAAGGACACAGACTATGTTGCCATGCGACTTCTACATGTTTTGTTTTTGAAACAGCCTTGATAGGAGTCCATCTAACCTACCCTGAGACTTCTCCCTGAAAGAGTCTGGTGCTAGGGCAGGCAGAGGGCAGCTGCTGACCTCAGCATGCTCTACACAGAGCAGTTGCTGAACAGGCAAACATGCTCACTTCTCACCCACAATCACAAAGATCACTACATGTTAGGACTAGGCATGACTTCGGTTCCACACTGAAAGGTGAGAAAACCAAGGTCCATGCAGAAAAGCTGACTCGTCCAGGCCCCAGATGGTCAAGGAAGATTTGGGATTAGATCCAACAAACCAGAGTCCCAGTCCAATGTTCTTTCTACCACGATATAAATTATCTGCCCTCCTTAACATCTTTCGGGGAATAAAACTGGCCCTCAAGTTTGGGGTGGGATTAGGTCTGCATAGCAAAAAGTACGAGAGTTTGGAGTCTGGTAGTGTGACCCTGAGTTACTTAATCTCCCTTTGCCTCAGTTTCCTCATCTGAAAGAAGCTGTTAATAATACCTACAGCACAATATTATTATGAAGACAGAAAAAAATACATAAATGTTAAACATGTTGTCCAGCACATAATGGACCCTTATTAACGATAGCAACTGTGATTACTATACTATAGAGAAGTTCAAGGACAGGAAGTGAGACAGTTCACTATACAAATTCCAAAGTACTTTCTCCATTTCATACTCTGGAGAGCTGAGCCAGGTCCCTATCTCGGAAATGGTGATCTAAGTGACATGAGCATCTCAGTAACTCACAAACACAGATTTTCTAACTTCTTGGGAAAGAGAAGCACAGAGGAAATTTTCCTACTAGAGAGGGTCATTGAGAACTGGCCCTGGGTGTTAAGGGTTTTAAGAGAAATGGTTTAGGAGATAAAAGAAGAAACAGCACCAAACACAGCATCATGAGGTTCCTATTTTGGCCTATTTACAATGCCCCGTCCAACTGACCCCATGCCCATTAGACAGAGGCTACCTTTGTGTGCTCAACCCAGCCAGGCCTGGCTGGTAGAGGGAAGTACAGGATTCCTTCAAGGCCTGGGTCGAGAAAAACAGACTCAATGTAGGTTTCCTCTACAGGAAAAAGAGAAAAGCCGGCCTACATGTTAGTAGTATTAATCAGTCACATGCTTCCGGAAGGGGTTATCAACACTCAAGAGTAAAAACAAAAGACCATTCATTCATCTGACCCCCAAAGGGATATCAAGCATTTGGAGAGGGTGGGAGGACAGGGGAGAAACATCGCCGGGGAGGCAGAGGGAGGTGATAAAAAGGAATAAAAAGCAGGAATACTTAACATGAGAATGGGTGTCTGAGGCAAAGGAAAAAATAAAAATAAAGCAGTCCCAAAAGTGGACATCTACTCCCTCCTCTACTCCACATCCCACAGGATTATAAATCCAGTCCTAGAACATCACAGAACCTCTGAGTTGGAATAAAACTTAATTCTTTATCTAAGTCCAACCTTCTGCCCAACACAATAATTTCACCTACAGCATCCCCAGAGTAATTGCCCAGTGACAATTACCTCCAGCGACAGGCGCTCCATGATCTGCGTTCCAATGTGGGAGACCACTAGTTCTTTTAAAGTTTTCAAGCTCACCAAACACCACTTCCCTTATGGCACGTCCATCCATTCGTCCTAGCTGTAGCCTCCGGAATATCACAAAATAAATGAAACCCTCTTCCTTACACAGCCTTTGGAAAAGACAAAGACAGCTATGAACACTTTGCACTGCCACGGGATGAGGCCAAATGGACAGCTACATAGCTTAAAGGGAAAATAAGGATTCCAGAGCAGGGAATCATAAGTGACACAATCAGGCAACAAAGGGAGACAGACTAAATACTGTCTTCAGAACAGTCTCTGCTGCATACAGCCTCCACCCCCAAACATACTCTGAGTCTTAAACTCTGAGCGAATGACAGAGCCTTTTGTTCCCTTACTTCTTGACTTCAAGAACATCTTTAAAGAAAATACGTTCTAAACATACAAGTTTATTACTGTA
>NW_012151729.1:1822776-1832585 GCF_000956105.1 Propithecus coquereli
AGCAAGACCCCATCTCTACTAAAATAGAAAGAAATTAATCGGACAACTAAAAATATATAGAAAAAATTAGCCGGGCATTGTGGCGCATGCCTGTAGTCCCAGCTACTCAAGAGGCTGAGGCAGAAGACTTGCTTGAGCCCAGGAGTTTGAGGTTGCTGTGAGCTAGGCTGACGCCGCGGCACTCTAGCCCGGGCAACACAGTGAGGCTCTGTCTCAAAAAAAAAAAAAAAAAAAAAAGATAGTCTGTTAGTATTTAGCTTAGACATAATACAGAGATAGGAAGAAAGAGGAGGAGCATTTCATGGCAAGGTAGCAATAAGTACAAGGAAACTGCTTCCTGGATAACTGGATTAAGTCTTGTTGCAAGATTCATACTTAATGAACACGGGGTGGGGGGGATAAGAATTTCTCTGAATAAAAAACAAAAAGACCTAGATGCAGAGCATCCAAATTAGAGCAGAAGGGGCCCCTAGGGATTCAACTCCATCACTGTATAGACTGAGAAACCTAAACACAAGTCACCTAAGGTTGCCAAGTAAGTAAAAGAGCTAAAACAAAATCTCTTGATTCATAAACCTTGATTCTTTTCATTGTACCACGCTGCTATCTTATTTCAGAAAATCTCAAACAAATGTGAAACATCCACCCAAATAACTAGTCTTTACCAAATCTGACAAGTTATAGAAAAAACAAAGCTAAGGTCTTTACATTCTCCAAGTTCATACCAGGGCTCTCCACAACCTCAGCTCAGCCACCTACCCTCCCAAGAGCATATTCCGATTCGTTTTTCATATATTGGTATGACTTACACAGAATTGCAGGACGATCAGAAACCAAACCTACAGAACGATGAGTGTGCAGAAAAATCACGAACAAACAGCGAACCACACCCAGAGCCAATCCAACCCAGGCGATGGAGAATGCAGACAGCTAAAAAGGGAGAGGACTAAAAGAGAAAGGGACAGGAAAGGGGTGTCTTTTCGCATGTCAAGTTTCCTGCAGGAGGCGGTGTGGTGACCAGCAAATAGCTGCCGCCGGAGCTTAGGCACACTTGGATGCTAGGTCTGCGACTAACTCATTGGGTGACCTTAGGAAAGCCGCTACCCCCTCCTGAGCCTCGGTTTCCCCAACTGTCCTAGGAGGGGGTTGCACCAGACGATTTCCGAGAGTCCTTGCAGTTCTGGTGCTCTGCGATCCACAGACTCATTATTAGCAAGTCCCCAGCAGAGCTCCCGCAGCGGCAGAAGACTTATTAGAAACAGCCAGACCTCTCTGGGAAGAGTGGAAGGAGCCCTAGCCGGTCGTTTGGGTGATCTTCCCCATCTCGGGACCTCAGTTTCCCCACCTGTCAAACAGGACGGAGAGACCCCAACCCCACGAGGTCAAGGGAGACACTGCGAGGGACAAGGGAGCTCCGCTTCGCCTCGTTCCGGGAGGAGTGCTCGCATCGTACCGCAGCTGCGAGCCGCGGGAGCCGAAGAGTCGCGGACCCGCAGCCCGCGCCGGTCCAGTGCCTGACCTGGAGCATCTGCTACGCCGGGAGGAGGGCGAGGTGGGTCCTGCCGAAGGCGGTGAGCGCCGCCAGCCGAAGCAGCTCAGCGCAGGGACTCACGGCTCGGGTTCCGGTCCCAGCTCTGGCTCCGGCTCTGGCTTCAGCACAGCCCACCCTCGCTCGCCCCCTTGCTTCAGCACTGACCACGCGCCATCCTCCTAGGTGGCCCGGACAGCCGCTTCCGGGCCCTGTCACGTGATCCGGGCGGTCACACCGGAGGCCGAAGTCACGTGCTGCCTTGCTCGGCTGCTCCACCTCATTTCTTGCCATGGTCGCGAGCTCAGCTCCGCAGCGCCACCTGGCCACTTACTGCTGCCACTGGTGGGGGACCGTGTTCCTGGGGACTGGGAGCGGGACCTGAGGGGGCGTTGATCTTGGGGGCATGGACAGAGTCAACTCGAAGAACATTGTCCCCTGAGTTGTGTTCTTGCCATATATTGCTAATTTTTAAATTTGCTGTATTTTCTTCAACATGTATCAATGAACATGCATTGCTTTTATAATCAAGAAATAATGCATCTTTAAAAAAATCTTCTAGTCATATTTCTAGAAGCATACGCAAACTCTCATCTGTGCTTGCTACTGGAAATGAGACTATGGGGTAGGGCAACACCATCTTTTAATATATTTAAAAATTTTAAGTAACATTTTTAAGTCGATGGCAACATTTCAGTATGTTTGAGCAGTATGTATTATCTAGCTTTCTCCTTTTTCTCCTCTGCAGATTTTTCCCTTAAAAATTATGTAGCAAATAAACTTCAAGTAAAAACTGAGACAAGAGACACAGAAGATCATTGTTTAATGATAAAGGGGTCAATGCATCAGAGAACATACAATTGTGGATATATACACATCCAACATTGGAGTACCTAAAGATTATATATACAACGAATATTAATGGACATGAAGGGAAAAATAGATAGCAATACAATAATAGTAGGGGACATCAATACCCCAGTTTAAACAATGAATAGAAAAACCAGACAGAAATTAATAAGGAAATAATTGCACTTGAATTGCACTTGAAACCAACTGGACCTAGCAGATATATACAGAACTTTCCATCCAATAGCAGCACAATACGCATTTTTCTCTAACACACCTGGAACATTCTCAAGGATGGACCAAATGTTAGACCGTAAAGCAAGTCTTAAATTTAAGAAGTTTGAAATCATATTGGTATTATTTCAGACCACAATGATATGAAGCTAAAAATCAGTAACAGGAGGACTCTTGGAAAATTCACAAATATGTGGAAATTAAACAACATGCTTCTATACAACAGATCAAAGAAGAAATCAAAAGGAAAATTTAAAAATACCTTCAGACAAATGACAATGGAAACACAATATACCAAAACCTATGGATGCAGCAAAAGCAGTTCTAAGAGGGAAGTTTATAGCAATAAATACCTACATTTAAAAAAGAAGAAAAATTCCAAATAAATAGCTTAACATTACACCTCAAGGAACTCAAAAAAGAATAAACTAAACCCTAAGTTAGCAGTAGGAGGGAAATAATAAAGATCAGACCAGAAATAAATCAAATAGACAACAGAAAAACTATAGAAAAAATCAATAAAGAAGGTTTTTTTGGGAAAAATAAACAAAATTGACAAACCCTCAGCTAGTCTGAGAAAAAAAGAAAAGACTCAAATAAATAAAAATGAAAGTGAAGACATTACAACAGATGCCTCAGAAATAAAAACGATCATAGGGACTCTGATGAACAATTATGTGCAAACAAATTGGATAACCTAGAGAGATGGATAAATTCCTGGTATTTTTTTCCTAGGAATTTACCTACCACAACTGAATCAGGAAGAAATTGCAAGGCTGAACAGACCAATAACAAAGAGATTGAAGAAGTAATCAAAAACCTCCCAACAAAGAAAAGTTCAGGACCAGATGGCTTCACAGCTGAATTCTACCAAACATTCAAAGAAGAATTAATACCAATACTTCTTTTTTTTTTTTTTTTTGAGACAGAGTCTTGCTCTGTTGCCCAGGCTAGAGTGCAGTGGCGTCAGCCTAGCTCACAGCAACCTCGAACTCCTGGACTCAAGCGATCCTCCTGCCTCAGGCTTTCGAGCAGCTGGGACTACAGGCACACACCACCACCCCCAGCTAATTTTTTCTATTTTTAGTAGAGACAGGGTCTCCCTCTCGCTCACATTGCAAAAGAAAAAATAAATAAATGGGACTATGTCAAACTAAGAAGCTTCTGCACAGCAAAAAAACAACAACAAAATGAAATGGCAGCCTATGAATTTGGGAAAAAATTGCAAACCATATATCTGATAAGGAGTTAATATCCAAAATGTATAAAGAACTCATACAACTCAATAGTAGTAAAACAACCCAATTAAAAAATAGGCAAAGGACCTGCACAGATATTTCTCCGAAGAAGACATAAAAATGGCCAGTGGGGATATGAACAGGTGTTCAACATCATTACCCATCAGGGAAGTGCAAATCAGAGCCACTACGACATGCCACCTCTTAGGATGGCTGTTATCAAAAAGTCAGAAGATAACAAATGTTGGCAAGAGTGTAGGGAAAAGGGAATCATAGTACGCTGTTGGTGGGAATGTAGATTGGTGCAGGATTATGGAAAACAGTATAGAGGTTCCTAAGGAAATAAAAAATAGAACTGCCATGACCCAGCAATCCCTCTTCTGGGAGGGAGATGAAATCACTAACTCATAAAGATACCTGCACTCCCATGTTCATCGTAGCCTTATTCACAATAGCCGCAATATGGAAACAACGTAAGTGTCCGTTGACAGAAGAATGGATAAAGAAACTACACACACACACACACACACACACATACACACACACACACACACACACACACACACAATGGAATATCATTCAGCCTTTAAAAATGAAATCCTGCCATTTGCCACAACATGGATGAAACCGAAGGACATTATGCAAAGTGAAATAAGCCAGACACAGAAAGAGAAATATTGCATGATCTCACTTATATGTGGAATCTGAAAAAAAAAAAGTCAAATAAACAGAGATGGAGAATCAAACAGTGACTGATTACTGGGGCCCAGGGTGTTAGGGGGAGGAAATGGGGAGATGCAGGTCAGAGGATACAAAGTAGCAGATGTGTAGGATGAACAAGTCTAGAGATCTAGTGTACAACATGAGGACTACAGGTAATAACATTGTATTATAGAGAGTAGAACAGAGGTTGCTAGAGGCTAAGAAGGGTGGGGGGGAAGGGGATAGGGAGAGATTTGTTAAAGGATACAAAATTACAGCTAGATAGGAGGAGTGAGTCCTAGTGTTCTCTTCCCTAGTGTTCTCTAGTAGGATGACTACAGTTAACAATAATATATATTTTCAAATAGCTAGAAGAGAGGATATTGAATGTTCTCAAGATGAAGAAATGATAAATGTTTGAGATAATGGCTATGCTAATTACCCTGATCTGCTCACTATATGTTGTAAGTATCGAAACATCGCTTTGTACCCCATAAATATGTATGTGTCAATTAAAAATAAATTTAAACATAGAAGTTAAAAAATTGTACTGTATTTGGAATTCCTGCTAAATGAGTAGATTTTAGCTGCTCTTGCTACAAAAAGAAACAAAAATGGGCAACTATACAAAATGATGGCTGTTACTTTGCTCCACTATAGTAACCATTTTGCTATCTATATGTATCCTATAACATCATGTTATATACCTTAAATATACACACAAAATGTTTTAACTTATGTTATTACTCAGGCTAAAAAAAGAATGAACTATTAATACAGATATAAAATGGATAAATCTCAAAATAATTATGCAGGGATAAATCTTAAAATAATGATGCTGAGCAAAAGTGAGAAAAAATATTCCGTTTATATAATATTCTAGAAAATACAAAATAATCTATAGTGATAGAAAAAACATCAGTGGTTGCCTGGGAAGAAGGGAGAGGAAGGGACAGAAGAGAGAGTGATTACAAAGGAATATAAGAAAATTTTCGAGGTGGGAAATTTGTTCACTATTTTGATTATTATGATGGTTTCTCAGGTAAATATACATATTGAAACTTATCAAATTATACACTTTAATTGTATGCAGTTTATTGTTCGTAAATTATACCTTAATAAAGTCCTTAAATATTTAGTAAAAATTATGTAATATTAATATATTCTTACTAGAAAAGTTAGACATTATAGAAGTACATTAATTGAAAATACCCTTCCCCCAAGTTTACTCTCTTCCTCAAAGTTTTACAGGTACCAGCATGTTAGAAATGTTCTCCAAACCTTATATTATGCAATTATAGAAATATATATCTATATATAGAAATGCACAGATTCGTGGTGTTAAAATTTAGAATCATGAATGCCAGTACTTTTTGTTTTGCTTAAGACTTTTGCTCTTCATAATTTTCCCATCTCCCCCTATTCTACTCCCTACCTATCCTCCACTTTTTTTTTTTTAAATTGAAATAGGGTCTCACTCTGTTACCCAGGCTGGAGTTCAGTGTCATGATCATAGCCCACTGCAGCCTCGAACTCCTGGGCTCAAGTGATCCTCCTGCCTCAGCCTCCCAAGTAGCTGGGACTACAGTTGTGTGCACCACATCCAGTTAACTGTCCTCTACTTTCAATATGTAGAGAATTGTTTTAAGATTTCATAGGTCCTCTTAGAGGCTCTGATGTATATTAACATACATTAAATATAATCTCTTCTTTATAGCACATACCATTAGAAACTTTGCCTAAGAGTATACACTCTATTTTTTTGTTTTGCTTATTTATTTATTTATTTTAGAGACAGGGTCTCACTGTGTTGCCCAGGCTGGAGTGCAATGGCTCTTCACAGTCACTACAGCCTGGAACTCCAGGGCTCAAGTGATCCTCCCGCCTCAGCCTCCTGAGTAGCTGGGACTACAGGCGCATGACACTAACCTAAGCTAGTACGCACTCTGTTTTAACCACTTCATCAGTGCTTCTCAAAGTGCGGTCCCTGGGGGACCAGCAGTATAAGCATCACTTGGGAACATGCAGAAATGCAAATTCTGGGATCCCACTCCATACCTACTACACCACACCCCCCAGGGGTGGGGCCCAGCACTCTGTGTTTTGATAAGCCCTCCAGGGGATCCTGATGCTCCTTCGTGCTATATAGAACCACTGCTCTAGAGCAGCGGTCCCCAACCTTTTTGGCATCAGGGACCGGTTTCATGGAAGACAATTTTTCCACGGACTGGGGGAGGGGAGTGAAAAGGAGGAGGGAGGCAGAGCTCAGGCAGTGATGCACGGCCGGTTCCTAACAGGCCACGGATCAGTACTGCGCCACTGCCCGGGGTTGGGGACCAGCTCTAGAGGATCAGCTTCTGGAGGAACCTGCTTCAGCCACGTGCTGACATGCTGTGAGCCTGGCCCCTAGTGGCGACTTGTTAGTCTAGCACCTTCCTGCTGAGTGGTAGAAAGTAATTTGAAGCCTTTCTCCATCACTTCCCAGCTGGGTGACCTGGGCAAGACTTTTCATCTCCCCTCAGTTTCCTCATCGGGAAAGTGAGGTTGAAAATCCTGTTTGGCCCTGCCTCCTTCCCTAGGTTATTTGAAAATCAGATGAAATCTGGCACTTAAAGTTTCTTTATGTATCATGAGGGGTTATGCAGTGGAGAGATATTAGGATAATTAATCCTTTTGCACCCAATAGTCATGTAACATCCATTCTTCTTACTACTCTCCCCATCCCCAGCCCTTAAGGGTAACGGTCTCTGAGATGTCATATGAACCCTGCTCAGTGTCCCTTTCCCTCTCGCCCTCTCCTTCCAAGATCCCTTAGATCGATCCCTGAGCCATATTCCTGCACGCTCTGTGACGGGTGGCACTACTGTTCGAGTCCCTCTCTGCTAAGAGCACTGCCCTCTACAGTTGCTTCCAGCTCTAGAATTCCCAGGTTTTGTATCTTTAAAAAAAAAATCAAGTGCTTACAATGTGCCAGGAACTGTGCTAAAGTTCCGTGATTATCAACCGAGTCAATCATCATGGCAGCCACAAGGTATACAGCAGACGCTATTGGTGCCCCCTCCCGTATCCCCTTTACCAGAGCTGGTGCCCCATCCCCTAGCTGCAGTGAGCTCTGCCTGCTACACTGCAAGTGGTGCTACGCTATTACTGCCATACAATGGCCACTTCGGCTAGGACATGAGAGGCCTGCCCACTTTTGTTAGTATCTAGAGAGCAATTGCCATCGTTCACGCTCATGGAACTTCTGTGGGTGTTTGGGTATCTCTTTGCTGTAGCATAAGCAGTCATCATTATTATAATTTAAAATATTTGGTAAGTCATAACAACAACATTCGAGAATTCATTAAGTGGCACAAGTGCTGAAAAATGAATTTGAAAATCCTTAATTTTGAAATGGAAATTAGAAAGATAAAATTGCTATAAAGAAGGCCAACCACCATCAGGATACAACCCGCTGGTGACTTAGGAGCGTGCATCCTATAAAGTAAATTAGCAATGAAGTGGAAGAAATGAAAACCAGCCCTTGAAGCAAGAACACTGCTCAAGCAACAAACATCTACCCAAGTACCTAGGAAAAGTGCTGCGGCCCGATCAACACCACTATAATGTGCCACAAGGCCATGCTATTGTTTCGACACTTTTCTTATTGCAATTTGTGATGATTCGAAAGGAAATCATGACAATAAAACATCTTACCAATATTATTTTTGCGGTAAACAAAGTATGTTTAAATTTAAAAAAATGTTCCATAGGTAATAGACATATGCACTCTGAGGTCATAGAAAAAAATGTTGCAATCTAGTCAAGATCCCATCCCGTGATTAAATAGGACTGCTCTGCCACCAGTGCCGAGACTCTGATGCTTGGGAGAGTGCATGAGAGATGGCGAATTCTGCAGGGACACAGACCTGCAGCATGTATGTAAAAATGATGCCAAGGAGCACATCAATTCTAACAACCCGCATGAACCTGCAGGCAGCACCATGATGTCAGGAGTGTCAGAGGACGTGTATGAGATCCAGGTACACTCCTCTCCTTGGAACCAAATGCTGCTCACACAGGAGCACATCCAAAAAAAAAAAGAAACATATCATATTGCTTTAATATAAGGAGGACTTTCCCAGTGGTGTGCAGTGGCCAATGGGGTACCATGAATGGGTTGTAGAGGTGCTGAGATAGTGACACCCTTGCCCCTTGGGGCAGCCAGGTGGGTCCAAAGGTAGCTGGAGCTCCTGCGACAATGGCCTCTAGTCATGATGAGCCTTGTCCTTTTATCCCAAGGATCTACAAAATATTATCATTTTCTACATATTGTGAGGTGAAAAGAGGAGCACTGGATAAGTAGGGTGTCATATACGTTTTTGTTCAAACGGAGACAAAAGGGGCTGTATTGACATTTCACCAGGACAATAGGCACGTAGTGGGATTATCCCAAGTAAACTAAAATGTATGGTGTGGTAGGCAGAATAGTGGTCCCAGAGATGGTCACTAAGAGGATTGCTTTAGCCCAGGAGTTTGAGATTGCAGTGAGCTGTGATCACACCACTGCATTCTAGCCTGGGGGACAGAGTGAGACCGTAACTCAAAGAAGAGAAAAAAAAAAGTAGTCACTTTGTAGTTTGTAGCATACATTTCTATTTTTTAAAGTTCTTGTGGTCTATTTAAACTTTCTCTTGTTTTGCTGTTCCTTGGATTTTTGCTTATGAAATTCTTTGAGGTCTGAAATGAAGATGGGTTTCTCCTGAAAGAATTTGTATTTATGTTTGCTTCAGCCAGCAGTTAGTAACTATCAATATAGGATTATGTGAATTAAATTCTGCATTGAGGTATTTTGGACCACCCAGGTAGATGAATTTTGGCTGCAGAACTGAGCGAAGGTTGAAATCTCGTTCCACGTTTTAGCCACAATTTTACACCATCCTCTGGGCACTAGGCTAAGGCAGTTGCTTTTCTTCAAAGTTCCTTGATTGGGAGGTGAGGCAGGCATGGGGTAGGGGTGGGATATTGGTTTATTTCTGGTTCAGTCTTATACTGAGGGAGAGCCCTGAGCTGTGGGATTTGTCTCTTGTTCCTGTGTCCCATAAGGCCATGATATTAAAGCTCACTACATTCCACAAATACCCTCAAAAAAAAAACAACAAAGCTGCAGCAGTAACCCTACTCACATCTCTGAGTTCTTATCTTCACTGGGTCTGAGTGATTCCTCACCTAGAAATTCCTTATGCTCTTGTACTCCCCTCAATATTGTTAAGAATTTT
>NW_012151729.1:1833475-1834550 GCF_000956105.1 Propithecus coquereli
TTGTGTATTCCTTGTAATGTGGCCCCCTCCACCTTCAAGCCAGCAATGACACATCAAATCCTTCTCATGCTTTCCATCTCTCTGACCTCCCCTTCAGCCCAACCAGAGAAAACTCTGCTTTAAAAGGGCTCATGTGATTGGGTCAAGCCCACCTGTATAATCTCCATGTCTTAAGGTCAACTGACTTGGGACTTCAATGACATCTGCGAATCCCCTTCACAGCAGTACCTAGATGAGTGTTTGATTAAATAACCAGGAAGTAAGAATCTTGGGGGACCGTCTTTAGAAAGCTGCCTGCCTCACTGAGATTATTTTGTTCAATTTTTCTAGTTCAGTCTCTTAGTCTGTGCCAAAGTTCCTGGGATTTTGCACAGGTCAAAACTAGAGACCTGTGGACCAAATCGTCTCACACATTTTTCCTTTTTGTTTGTGCAGTTTCAACAAAATAAATTTAATGAGGCATTTAAAAATCGGGAAATTTATTATTTGAAAAATCAGGAAATTTGACAAAACTAGGTCCATAGCACCCAAAGCAACCATCAGCTGGAACCAAATAGCAGGTATCCCAGTTTACCACAATCGCTCCTTTTCCCTGTGGTACCTCCATTTCTGTGGCTGAAAAAAGCATTTGCTATTCATTACTGTGCTTACACTATTGTTTTTCTTATAGTAGAAAAGAAAGTAAAATATTTCATGTGCCTACAGTTCTAGAAAACATAGGCAAACAAAATTAGAACAAAATGGCTACATCTTTCAAGAAAATTTATTAATTCACTCATTCTTTCTGCAGATATATTGAGCCATGTGCTTTAGGTCCTGGAAATATAGCAGTTAACATAGAAAAACAACAGAGAAACGAATTTTGTTACAGAACTGAAGATTATTTCTACCTGTTTGATATGCAAATAAATTATGTCTGAGTTTTAAAAAAAATACAACTTAAGATGCCAGTATGGAACAAACTTAAAAACAACCATATAAAAAAGATGAGTGGTTATATTAGTTTTCTATAGTTGTGTAATAAATTTCAACAAACTTAGTGGTTTAAAACAACACATTTGTGGCCGGGCGCGGT
>NW_012151729.1:1834920-1844214 GCF_000956105.1 Propithecus coquereli
TGAGCCCAGGAGTTTGAGGTTGCTGTGAGCTAGGATGACGCCACGGCACTCTAGCCCCGGCAACACAGTGAGACTCTGTCTCAAAAAAAAAAAAAGAAAGATGAGTGGTTATATTAGTTTTCTATAGTTGTGTAATAAATTTCTACAAACTTAGTGGTTTAAAACAACACATTTGTTATCTCACAGTTTCTTGGGTCGGGAGTCCAGGCATGGCTTAACCGGGTTCTCTGCACAGGGTCTGACAAGGCTGCACTCACGATGTTGACTAGGCTGCATTCCCATCTGAAGGCACAACTGGAAAAGAATCCTCCCCTAAGCTCCTTCAGACTGTCAGTAGAATTAATTTCCTTGCCATTGGAGGACTGCGGGCCCCAGCGTCTTGCTGGCTATGAACTTGAGGCTGCCCTCAGCTCCTGGCCATGTGGGCCTCCCAATAGGACCACTTACTGCCTCAAAGCCAGCTAGCAAAGAAGTCTCTAGAGAGTCTGGTAGTAAGACAAAAGCTTACATAACATGATATAATCACAAAAGTGTTGTCCTATCACCTTTGCCACTTTCTACTGGTCAGAATCCAGCCACAGTCCCAGCCACACTCAAAGGAGGGGCTATTCAAGAGCATGAATACCTGAACAAGAAAGGTGGCACCTTCCGGTCTGTGTACCATAGTGGTGAAAATCGTAAGTGTAGAAAAGGACTGAAATTTCTACTCCTGATAAGACAAGTAAGAAGAGGACTAAAGATTAGCCATGCAATTGGCAGCAGGAGGCATTGTTGGCCTTGGCAAGAGCAGTTTCAATGGGACGAATGTCTGCTGAAGTGGACTCAGGAGAATGGAAAGTGAGAAATTGGAGAGGGTGAGTATACAGAACTCTTTTGAGGAGTTTTGCCATAAACGGGAGCAGAGAGATGAGAGATTAAAGATACTGTGGTATGTTAATGTGTTCATGGGAATGACAAAATAGAAAGAGAAGTTTTGATGATGTAAAGGAGGGAAGGATAAGCACAGAAGCAGAGCTCTTGAGCGGGTGAGTGAAAGAGGATGAGATAGAGGGACTTAGGAAGGACGAGGAGGGTTGAGATTTTGGAAGGTGAGTACGTGCATTCCGACATAGGTCGGTGGACAGCTTCAGTGGCTGGAGGATAAGAAAGCTCTCTTCTGATCATTTGTATTTTCTCAGCGAGATAAGAAATAAGGTCATCAACTGAGAGTGAAAAGCTGAGAGCAAAGGAGGTTTGACTCGAGAGAGAGCTGGAGAAGAGGCCTCTTGCAGAATGCAAGAATAATGCACATAAGTCAAGGGGTGCATTTTCCCAGCAGTGCCAGGACCCAGCTGGTGTTTGTGCTCATAAATTTAAAGTGTCACCAGCTGATTTTCTCTGGCCACATCCAGCTGCTTGGGTATAGGCTTGAAGTAGATGGAAAGGTGGCTCTAATCAGTTCGGTGGCTTTGTAAGGTGCAGTCAAAGCAAGGAGAGGGACAAGAGGGATGAAAGTCTGTGGCAGGGATGGCTGCAATGATAGGCTGATCGCAGGTAAAAAGGGGAATCAGGCTATGAGGGGCAGAGAGCAGTAAATAGGTAGCTGAGTAGCATCAGGAGACCAGAAGCTCTGATGAGATCAAAGAATTATTAGAGCTGAAACCATCTATATTAAAATAGTGTATAAATAGCTATCAGAGTCTGATTTTTATGAAAGTATGGATATAGCCAGGAGTTAACCAGCCATTGTTCCCTAACTTCCTTACTGCTATAACTGGTTCCTGCTTAATGGCACTACCTTCCCTGATAGGTGCAAGATTTGTGACTGTCCCCACTACTTCTGTAGATAACATGGTTACAGTAAACCCCAAGACTTGTGCTTCTCTAGATAACATCACTATTATAAAGCCTAAGACTGGTCTTTGAAGTATTTTTCAGACTCTACATTCTTGGGGGGGGGAACCCACTGATGTCAACCAGACCCGTGGATAAGTGTGGGAACAGACCCAACAGCCTTGAGACCCCCCACCCAGGAAATCTCCCAACTGAGAAGATACTCTCTGCTTCCCGATCCTATGATTTCATCCCCTGCCCATCAGGACCCAAGTCCCTAGCCCTTTGCCTGCCAACCTATCTTTAAAAATCCTTTCTCCCCAATTCTTGGGGAGACGGATTTGAGAAATTCTTCCCATGTCCTCACACAGTGCCTGCGATATTAAACTGCTTTCTCTGCTGTAACCCCTGCTGTCTGGGTGTTCTGGCTTCCTCTCGAGCAGCGGGTAATGAGCCTGGTTGGACTGTAACACAGTCGTCAAACTAGCACATGCGAGCTGGGACGACAGGAGTTGGGGAGCCACCCAGAGGATAGAAAACTTACATAGAGGTTTGGAGGGTGGTGTGGGTTTTGGTAGTGACAAGATCTAGGGTTTGATGGCGGGAGTGGGTGTCTGAGGTGGGGAGAGGACAAACTAGTCAGAAGCAAGGTGGTCAAGGTCATAAGAGGCTGGAGCACAGATGATTCATTTATGGTCATAGTAAAATAAAGGGGAAGAGCAAGCGTGCGCACAGGCAAGAGCGCTAGGTGTTACGGTATCTGCAGGAGGAGAGGCCTGGCCCGGAGGCCATGTGTGCTGCAGCAAGGAGAGGTGAGGTCTGCTGGCAGGTGTTTCAAAGGAGCCAGCGGTCTTAGAAGGGAGGAATAATGACACAAAAGCAACAAGGAACAACATGCTCTCCCCTCCTGGCCCTGTGACATGAGGCAGGTGAGGGAAACAGAGCCCTCTCTTAGAAGCCTGCAGGGTGACGTTGACCTCAGGGGGAGCCACATTGTAGGGGGAGCAGGAAAGTAAAGAGGCCATTGAGAAGATGCAAGGCATTTTTCCCTTCCCTCGGGAAAAGCTTTGCTGACCTCCTGCTTATCTCAGTTGAAATTTTTAAAATTTATTTATGGGAAACTATGATTAATATTCATGATTTCCAACTAAGTCATCACAGCCAGGGACTGCACTGCCTGGAAGCGCTGGGTTCCCAGCACCCAGCAAGGTGCTTGGCACGTGAGCTCTCCATCAGTACTTTGGCAGGAAGGAAGAAGGGAAAGAACGGACTGTTAGAGCCACTGTGAGTAGCCTGCGTGTGGGAGGAGGAGGAGAAGCCGGTTTACCCATTCATTCATGCTCTAGCCATTATTCTTCCCAAGGAGCAGAGTCTGTGCCACTCTGGGTAAGGGGGGTGAAGCCGTATTAAAGCTGCTGAACTCACTAAGGCTCAAAAGCTGAGAGCTGTAGTTGAGCAGCTCCTGCAGGGCAAGGCTGCTCTTGCTCAAAGCCTCTGCCAGAGCCATGGCTGCTCACAACCCCTCGCACACCCAGTGCTTGGAGCTGAAGAGCGAGGTGTCTACCTGCCTGGGCCTGGGAGCGCCTCCGCCAGCAGACAGTCTCTGGACGGTGCAGCTCAAAGAATACCCTACCAGTCCCCGGAGAGGGTGCAGCAACTCCTCCACCCCAGGCTCCTGCTGCCAGGAGGGGACCGATGGAATCTCGTAAGTGTCCTTTCCCCACCTACAGGAGCTTCTGGGCCTGAGATCTTGTACTTGGGGACTTCTGTGGGGATTTCTTTTCCTTCTTTCTAATAACCCAAAGAGCTAAATATGGGCTCTTCTCTGTTCTTGACAGATGGGCAAAAAGAGGTGTAGAGAAGTTGTATTAGTGGCAAAGGTAATGCTCCTTGAAGGTGATGCTTTGAATCCTAAGCGTATCTCTTTAGAGGCCCATTCCTTCAACATCACTGAGCACCTGGGAACTACGGAGCTGCAGCAATGAATACAATATACCACTCGGGGCCCTGCAGCTAAGGATCTGACAGCCTAGGGAGGAAGATATGTTGTACACACGCAACTGCAATTCCAGAGAGAGTAAAGTCAGTGTTCTACAAGGGTTCAGAAAAGGAAGGCGTTATTTCCAGATGCTGAAAGTGGGAAAGGCTTTGTTTTAGAGGTCACAAAGACTGAGCTGGTCCTTGGAGAAGTGATGCTGCTGGTGAGGACACCCATTAAGCATTGTCCGACTCTGCTGAAGAAGACAGATCAAGCCTCCGCCAGCAGAATGACAATGATGATAGTATCCATCTCAGACAGTGCCTGCCACATGGTAGCAGTTTACTAAAAGACTAGTTAATTCTAGCATGGGTCACACTAGCCGCCCACAAGGTGAGCAACCTGAGGGTGATGACCAGGCCTTATTTACCTGTGTACCCTCCCAAGCCTAACACAGGGCCTGAGCACACGGGGCTCAGTAAAGTGTTGCAAAATGAATGAATGAACAAAAGAGGGACCCTCTTTATCATCTTCTTAAATTACACATAAGGGAAAATTTTTTTGAGACTATGTACCGTTGAATCTTAGAAAGGGTTTCTAAAGAAGGCTATGTCATTGCCAAAGGTCTTTTAAAAGACAAACTGTCAACTGTCCTTGAAGGTTTTAGAGGCCAGCCTGCTTGAGGTTTGTTTCTAGTAAGTGTTCAGTCGTTGGCTGCAGTAGGAAAAAGTCAGGCATTTTAAAGGAGGAGAGAGAAGGCTGCCTCTGGAGTTACAGGAAAACATGTGGCTTAGACCACAGAAAAACCCACTCGGATTCCGATCCCAGCTTTGCTACTCCTATATTAACTGTGACCTTGGGCAAGCTCTCGCCATCTCTGAGCCAGAACTTTTAAAAAGCATAGGTAAAATGGTGAGAATAACATCCATTGTTATAGTCCCACAGCAGAAAAAGCAGTCTGCAAAAACCGGGTACTTTTATTGTGTTTACAAAGAACCAGGTGTTCTTTCTCGAAGAAAGAACAATGGATCTGAAAGAGCCACTGCGACACATCACACTCACTTCTGCTCGGCCAGGCAGGGTTTGAAAGCCAGCCAGGAGCGAGCCGGGAGCTGGGCCCCCCTCACTCCTGCCAGGATTACCTCAGCTCCCTCAGTGAAAACACATGGTTTTTGAAGACTGCTTTTCCTGCTGTGGGACAATATTGTGAGGTCAGAAACTGCAAGCAGGACGACCCCTCGGAGGTCATCTTGTCCTGTACACCCTCACCTCCTATTAGTCAGGGTTTAGAGTAAGAAACATAGTATTTTAAGCAAAAAAATGCTGGAAATATATTTAACCATGGGAAGTAGGGGCTTACATAGCCATCAAAAAGCTTGGAGGGGGGCTCTAGGCTGGACTTCCCAGAAACACATCTCCGAAGTGGCCCGCCAGGGGGGACTCCACCTCCTGCACAGTCCAGAAGGCGGAAGCAGGAGGCCCCAGAGGACCGAAGTCAGCAACGTAAGGCTGCCTGCGGCGGTGTCCCAGGGATCCCGGGGATCGGCATGTGCCACTGCTGCTGCAGCAGCTGCCTCTGGACACCCCGGAAGCTGGAGCCTGGGTCACTCTACGAAACCTCTCCTGGCAGCAGGAAACAGCCAACGCAGCAGGGAGATGGCTTCCACCCCATTTTGACCTTCGTATTTTCTATCCAGAGCTGTAGCTTCAAAGAATCTAGTAACTGTTTGCTTTCCCACCGTTGAGGGAGGAGTTGAGGAAGGCGCACCAAAAGGCTGTGGGAACAGATCCTGACTGTCGTCAACCCTGTCCTGCCTACCTCTGTCGCTGTTTGAACACCCCTGGTGGCGGGGAGCTCACCCGATGCTGGAGAGATCTGAGTGCTTCTTAGAGTAGCATGAAAGTTGCCGCACTGTGCCATCTGCCAGCTGGCCTTTTTCTCCACGCTTGGACGCATGGCACTGTCTCCTCCCTCATCCCCATGACAGTCCTTCCGAGAGGGGCAGGGTGTGAGTATGGCCATCCTAGTTTCCACTAAGTCCTTTCAAGCTCTACTCCTGAGACACAGTTTCCCGGGCCTTGGCCACTTAGCTCTCACCGCTGGACAGGTTTCGGTCTGACAAGATCCTAATAAAGTGAGGAATTAGGAACCAAGCCCCGGAATGCAAGCAAACCCCACAAAGTGCTGCAACTCTTCACAGGTCGGCCCAGGACAAAAAGTGTGATACGTCATGGTTGCCAGGACAGGTGCAAATAGTCCCTCTCATCCTCTGCTGGTGGGAAGCAAATGGGTACAGCTCCTTGGGGAGTCATTTGCCAACGTCCACCAAAATTTTAAATCACACACCCTTGATCCACTACTTCCACTTCTGAGAGTGTACCCAACAGAGAAGCTCTCATATACGTATGAAATCAGATGTGTCCAATTATTCATTTCAGCTGATTTGGAGTGGCAAAAGATTGAGAAAAAACCACACTACTCACCAATAGAGAGAGCTGGGTAAATAAGCCATGATACAGCCAACAAAACACTATGCAGTTGTTAAACAGATTGAAGAATGGGCCACATCTATTATGCACTGATATGCACAATCTCCCTCTTTAAAAAAATTAATGTAGAAGTAAG
Organism: Propithecus coquereli; assembly: GCF_000956105.1. NCBI lineage: Eukaryota > Metazoa > Chordata > Mammalia > Primates > Indriidae > Propithecus > Propithecus coquereli. The sequence continues at coordinate 1,841,337 of NW_012151729.1, forward strand.
TTTAACACTGTAAAAGTGTGTATATACTTATATACACATATATACGTACATGCACATCGATATCAGTATGTATTGAGAGACAGAGAACGTCTGGAAGGATACATGAGAAACTCTTAACAGTGGTTGCTTCTAGAAAGGGGCATTTGGAGTCCAGGAATCATAGATGGGAAGATTTACTTTTCATTCTATAAACTGTTGTAATATTTATATTTTTACCATACATATACTACTTTTTTTGATGAACTATTTCTTTTAAAAAATAACCAAGCCCAATAGTCCAAGTATGGCCTGTGTTCTACAGAGCAGAGTGAAGCCATCCACTCCCTCCTTCTAGATGCCTTTTTTGTAAATATAGACTCAGGGCACGTTGGGTTTTGTTTTTCCTTGGTCATTTACCCCATCCATCCATCCATCCGTCCATCCATCCATCCATCCGTTCATCCACCCATCGGTCCCCGCACACGTACACAGCATCCTACTCCAGGCACTTGCAGGCACGCTTCCTGCCAGCTCTTCCCCAAGCGGTTGGCTCTGGGGCCTAGGTCAGCAGTGACCTAGCTCATGCCTCCCTTCTCCCCCGCCTCAGGTGGCTGCAAACCCTGATCCACGTAGTGAAAGGCAACATCGGCACCGGGCTTCTGGGGCTGCCCCTGGCCATGAAGAACGCGGGCATCGTGGTAAGAGGGGCTGGCAGTGGTCCTGACTCGGGGTCATATGGGGTGGCGATGTCTTTGGTGCTCTTACACTTGCACGAAAGCGCACCTCACTCAAGCAACAGGGGACACGGTTTAACATCAAGTGTGCTTGCGACAATTTCTGTCTCAGGAGTCCCCTTTACAAGCTGACTCTGCTGCACACCTTGGAGAGAGAAAGTCTGAGTTCTGCTCTGCCGCTTGCAAGCCGCGCGAGCTCACCCGAGCCTTGGCCCTTTTTCACGGCTGTTTATTTTTAACAGCTTTGTTGACGTATCCTTTACATACCATAACATTTATTTACTTTAAGTGTACAAGTAAGTAAATTTTCAGTAAATTTACAAAGTTGTGCAACCATCGCCGCAGTCTAATTTTAGAACACATGGTGTGGCCCCAAAAAGAAACCTTCTGCCCATTTGCAAGTCACTCCCTCCCCTGGCTCTTTTGAGCCTTAGTTTTCTCACCTGTAGAATGGGAATTGACAGTTTACTTATGAGAAAGATTAAATTCAATAATATAAGTAAAGTTATTTTTGTAAACTTTAGAGTACTTGACGCTTGAATGGTTTCTGCTACTATTATTATTATTATTATTTATTAATGATTATTTTCATCTCATTCATTCCCCAGGCCAGGGGATTATGGATGGGTCTTAGGATTCCACAGGCCTCATGAAATTGTAGGCAAAGTTTAGTGATTCGTATCTGTTCCCTATCTAAGAGGATCAATTTACTTCATGAAAAAGGAGTCTGGGACTCAAAACAAGAAAAGGTCGTAAGTTTCTCCAGACGGTCTTGTGGAGTGGTAACATTTTTCTTCCCTTTTGACTTGGAAGTCCCTGTCATCTGCCCTTAAATGTCTTCTTATCTCTGGAGATCAGTTTTGCCCCTGAAACCTGTCCTCTGCCTTTCTTCCGTCGGTGGCGCTGAAACCTCCACACACACCCCAGCCCTGCTTGCTGCACGCTCGGGGCTCTGTCATTGTTCTCTGTGTTACTAGAGGGGACTGGAGTGTCTCCATGTCCAGACCCACGTCCTGTCTAACATAATGTGCTTTCATTGTTACGGTCTCCACTGTCCTCTCCCAGACAAGGAGGGGCTCTTTCCGCAGAGTGGGTGAGCGGGAGGCTGCCTACTCTCCATGGTGTCTTACTGCCTGTCCACGTGGGACCACTTACACCCTTGTACCAATATTAACACCAAAGGGCAGAGTTCTTAATCCCTTGGTGTATATTTCTGAAATATTCAGAGTTTTTTTGGTTTGCTTTTTTTTAATAGATTTTATTTTTTAAAGCAGTTTTAGGCTCACAGCAAAATTGAGCCTCCAGCCTCCGCCGCTGTCAACATCTAGCAGCAGAGTTGTACATTCGTTACTATCATGGACCTACACATCGTCCCCCGAAGCCCACAGCCTACTTGAGCGTTCACTCTTGGTGTTGTCCATTCCATGGGTTTAGACAAATATCTAACGACATGTATCTACCGTTAGAGTATCATTCAGAGCAGTTCCGATGCCCTAAAAGTCCTCTGTGCTCTGTCTCTTCATCTCCCCCTTTCCCTCAACCTCTGGCAACCACTGATCTTTTACTAACTCCAGAGTTTTGCCTTTTCTAGAATATCATATAGTTGGAATCATACAATATGTAGCCTTTTCAGATTGGCTTCTTTCACTTAGTAATATGTACTTAAGTTTTCTCCGTGTCTTTTCATGACTCGATAGCTCATTTCTTTTTAGCTCTGAATAATATTCCACTGTCTACATGTCCGTGTTTATTTATTCACTCACCTACTGAAGGACATCTTTCCCCAAGGTGGGGCAATTATGAATAAAGCTGCTATAAACAGTACGTGGACGTAAGTTTTAACTTCTTTGGGTACATGCTAGGGAATGCAATTGCTGGATCATATGGTAAGAGCATATTTCATTTCATAAGAAACTGCCAAACTGTCTTCCACAGTGGCTGTAGCATTTTGCATTCATACCAGCAACAAATGAATCTTCCTGTTGTTCCACATCCTCGCCAGCATTTGGTGTTGTCAGTTTGTCAGTGTTTCGGATTTGGGCTGTTCTGATAGGTGTGTAGTGGTAGCTCATTGTAGTTTTGGGTTTTTTTTTTTTTTTTTTTGAGACAGAGTCTCACATTGTTGCCCTGGCTAGAGTGAGTGCCGTGGCGTCATCCTAGCTCAC